>NC_072468.1:14612713-14837713 GCF_027596085.1 Anoplopoma fimbria | reverse complement strand
TGATCCTCATCCCAGCCGCTTCACACTCGGCCGCCAGCCGATCCAGTGAGTGCTGAAGGTCACAGGCCGATGATCCAATGAGGACCACATCATCTGCAAAAAGCAGTGACGAGATCCTCAGACCACCGAACTGCAACCCCTCCCCACCACGACTACGCCTCGATATCCTGTCCATGTATATCACAAACAGGATTGGTGACAAGGCGCAGCCCTGGCGGAGACCAGCACCCACTGAGAACGAAACTGACGAACTAAGAAGTTCTTATAGTAGTATTAGTAGTAGAAGCAGTAGTAATAGTAGTAGTAGAAGAAGAAGTAATAGCAGTAGTAGTATAAGTAGTAGGAGAAGTTGTAGTAGTAGTATTAGTCGTAAAAGTACTATTAATAGTCGCATTAATAGTAGTAGTAGTATTAATATTAGTAGTAGTATTAGTTGTAGTAGTAGTAGTATTAATATTATTATTAGTAGTAGTAGTAGTAAAAGTACTATTAATAGTAGTATTAATAGTAGTAGTAGTAGTATTAATAGTATTAGTATTAGTAGTAGTATTAATAGTAGTATTAATAGTATTAGTATTATTAGTAGTATTAATAGTAGTATTAGTAGTATAAGTAGTAGTAGTAGTATTAGTAGTAGTAGTTTTATTAATAGTAGTAGTAGTAGTATTAATAGTAGTAGTAGTAATAGTTGAAGTAGTAGTAAAAGTACTATTAATAGTAGTATTAATAGTAGTAGTAGTTGTATTAATAGTAGTAGTAGTATTAATAGTAGTAGTAGTAGTAGTAGTAGTATTAGTTGTAGTAGTATTAATAATTTTAGAGGTAGTAGTAGTATTAATAGTAGAATTAATAGTAGTAGTCGTAATAGTAGTAATAGTACTATTAGTAGCAGAAGAATAAGTTGTTGTAGAAGTAGTAGTATTACTAGTAGTAGTAATAGCAGTAGTAGTAGTAGTATAAGTTGTGGTAGTAGTAGTTATAGTGGTATTAATAGTAGAATAAGTTGTAGTATTAGTAGTAATAGTAGTAGCAGTAGTAATAGTAGTATTAGTAGTAGAAAAGGAAGTTGCAGTATTACTAGTAGTTATAGTAGTATTAGTAGAAGTAGTAGTAATAGTAGAAGAAGTTGTGGTAGTAGTAGTTATAGTGGTATTAATAGTAGAAGAAGTTGTAGTAGTAGTATTAGTAGTAATAGTAGTAGCAGTAGTAATAGTAGTATTAGTAGTAGAAAAGGAAGTTGCAGTATTAGTAGTAGTTATAGTAGAAGTAGTAGTAGTAGAAGTTGTGGTAGTAGTTATAGTAGTATTAATAGTAGAAGATGTTGTACTAGTAGTATTAGTCGTAGTAGTAGTCGTAGTAATAGTTCTATTAGCAGAAGAATAAGTTGTAGTAGTAGTATTAGTATTTGTAGTAGTATAAGTAGTAGTAATAGCAGTAGTAGTATTAGTAGTAGAAGAAGTTTTAGCAGTAGTAAAAGTAGTAGTATTAGTAGTATTATTAGTAGTAGTAGTATTAGTATTAGCAGTATTATTATTAGTAGTAATAGCAGTAGTAGTATTAGTAGTAGAATAAGTTTTAGTAGTTGTATTAGTAGTAAAATTAGTAGAAGTAGTATTAGTAGCAAAAGTAGTAGTATTATTATTAGTAGTAGTAGTAGTAGAAGAAGAAGTTCTTATACTAGTATTAGTAGTAGAAGCAGTAGTAATAGTAGTAGTAGTAGTAGTAGAAGAAGAAGTAATAGCAGTAGTAGTAGTAGTATAAGTAGTAGGAGAAGTTGTAGTATTAGTAGTAATAGTGGCGGTAATAGTAATAGTAGTAGTAGTAGTAGTAGTAGTAGTAGTAATAGTAGTATTATTAGTAGTAGTAGTAATAATAATAGTTCACTCTTGGTAAAATGGCGCCGCGCGAGTGGCTGCCTCTTACAGCAGCTCCTGCTCACCTGTGAGCTTTTTCCTTTAAATTGTGTTTTTTTTGTTACTTTTTGTTACTTTTTTTTTACTTATTTAATTTTCGTAAACATTTTGCACTATGGCAGTAAGACTCGTAGACTTTCACGTGGTCTACCTGCAGTTTTCTGCACTTTCCACCTCCGTGCCCGGAGGCTCAGCCCGCAGCCATGGCCCCCTTTGTTTACAGCAGGGGTCAGCTGTTAGCGCTCCGGGACACGGTGCCGCTGCTGCCGGAGGAGAGACCCGAGGTCCCCCGTGAGCTGAGGAGGAGGAGACGGGGATGCCGTGCTGGGGCAGAACGTCGCGCCAGGAGCAGACGTTTTAAACCCGTCCTCCCCTCCATCATCATGGGAAACGTACGGTCTCTCCCCAACAAGATGGACGAGCTATCGGCACTGACTCGCCATCAGAGGGAATACCGGGAGTGTAGCGTCATGGTGTTTACGGAGACATGGCTCACGGAGATGACTCCGGACACCAACGCTGCACTGGACGGGTTCCGCATCATCCGGGCAGACAGGACAGCGGAGAGCGGTAAGAGGAAGGGAGGAGGTCTGGCAGTGTTTGTGAATAATAGATGGTGTAACTCTGGGCACATCACTGTTAAGGAGCAGACCTGTACAGCGGACATTGAGCTGTTGGCCGTTAGCATGAGGCCGGTATATTTACCGAGGGAATTCTCGCACGTTATCACAATAGCTGCGTATATTCCCCCCTCTGCTAACGGAGAAGCGGCCTGTGACGTCATACACTCGGCGACAAGCAGGCTGCTGACACAACATCCCAATGCCCTCCTCCTCCTCTCTGGTGACTTTAACCATGCCCCTCCGTCCTCCACTCTGCCCACCTTCACCCAGTACATCACCTGCCCCACCAGAGACAACAGAACCCTGGACCTACTGTATGCCAACACCAAGGAGGCATACACTTCATCACCCCTCCCTCCCCTGGGAAGATCTGACCACAACCTGGTGCACCTCCGGCCTGTGTACAAACCTCTTGTGCACAGGCAGCCAGCTGTGACCCGCACAGTCAAAAGATGGTCCGATGAAGCCGAGGAGGCTCTTAAGGACTGTTTCGACTCGACTGTGTGGGAAGTGTTCAGTGATGCCCATGGGGAGGACATCGAGGGTCTCACAGACACCATAACGGACTACATTAACTTTTGTGTGGAGAACACCGTACCCACCAGGACTGTACGGTGTTTTTCCAACAGCAAACCCTGGATCAATCCTGATATAAAGACCCTCCTCAAGGAGAAGAAGAGGGTCTTTAGATCAGGAAACAAGGAGGAGCTGAGGACTGTGCAGAGGGAGCTGAGGAGGAAGATAAGGGAGGGGAAGAATATCTACAGGACAAAGATGGAGGATCAGCTGCAGCAGAACAACATCAGCGGAGTCTGGAAGAGCCTCAAGGCCATGTCTGGCCACAAGGGGCCCAACCAACAACCTGTGGGGGACCAACAGTGGGTGAATGATCTGAACTCATTCTTTAACAGATTTGATCAGCCACCCACCCCTCCCCCCACCCAGACCTCCCTGCCGCTGCAGCCCCCATCGTCTGCATCCCCTGTGGATTACCCCCCTCTTCTTCCTCCTCCTCCACCCCCTTTTCCACAACACTCGGCTCCCCTCCACACTCCTCAAACACTGCACACCTCCAACACCCCACCCCCACCCCCACTCCAACAACCGACAGCACACAGCCCCCATCCCCCAACTTGTCCCTCTCTATCAACCAGGTGAGAAAAGAACTGAGGAGAATAAAGGTGAGAAAAGCCACGGGTCCGGACGGCATCAGCTCAAGGCTCCTCAGATCCTGCGCAGACCAGCTGTGCAGGATTGTGGAGCACATCTTCAACTTGAGCTTGAAGCTGGGGAGGGTACCACAGCTATGGAAGACGTCCTGCGTGGTACCAGTCCCAAAGACCCCGGGGGCCAAGGACTTCAGCAGCTTCAGGCCGGTGGCTTTAACATCCCACCTGATGAAGACCCTGGAGCGGCTGGTCCTTGTCACCTCCGCCCCCTGGTGACCTCATCTTTGGACCCTCTTCAGTTCGCCTATCAACCTGGCATCGGGGTGGATGACGCTGTCATCTACCTGCTACAAAGATGCCTTTCTCACCTGGAAAAGGCTGGAAGCACTGTGAGAGTCATGTTCTTCGACTTCTCCAGTGCCTTCAACACCATCCAGCCTTTGCTTCTGAGGGACAAGCTGGAGCAGACCGGGGTGGACCACCACCTCACTGCATGGATACTGGACTACCTCACCAACCGTCCACAGTATGTGAGGATAAGGGAGTGTGAGTCAGATCGGGTGTCCTGCAGCACGGGGGCCCCACAAGGAACCGTTCTGGCTCCATTCCTCTTCTCCATCTACACATCAGACTTCAAACATAACTCTGATACCTGCCACCTGCAAAAGTTCTCTGACGACTCTGCAATCGTCGGCCTCATCTCCGCAGGCGATGAGAGGGAATACAGAGAACTGAACCAGGACTTCATAGGATGGTGCCGGCGGAACCGCCTCCAGATCAACTCTGGTAAAACCAAAGAGCTGGTGGTGGACTTCCGCCGGGGAAAACACTGTCCTCCGGAACCAGTGAACATCCAGGGACAGGACATTGAGATTGTGAAATCTTATAAGTACCTGGGTGTTCACTTGAACAATAAACTGGACTGGACTAATCACACTAACGCACTGTATAAAAAGGGTCAGAGCAGACTGTATCTGCTGAGGAGACTGAGGTCTTTTGGAGTGCAGGGAGCACTCCTGAAGACCTTTTTCAACTCCGTGGTGGCATCAGCCATCTTCTATGCAGTGGTCTGCTGGAGCAGCAGCATCTCAGCAGCTGACAAGAAGAGACTGAACAAACTTGTCAGGAAGGCCAGCAGTGTGCTGGGGTGTCCATTGGATACGGTGGAGGTGGTGGGAGACAGGAGGGTGATGGCCAAGCTGTCATCCCTGATGAACAACACCTCCCACCCCATGCAGGACGCCCTGGCAGCTCTGTGCAGCTCCTTCAGCCACCGGCTGCTTCACCCCCGGTGTGTGAAGGAGAGGTACCGCAGGTCCTTCCTTCCTGCTGCTGTCAGGCTGCACAACCAGCTCTGCTCCCAGCAGACCACATGACAATAATAACCTGTGCAATACACTACACCGTGCAATAATAGTTAAGAAAGTTAAAAATAGTTTAAATAGTTGTTGTTTTTTTCTCTGTCTGTAAATATAATATTTCAGTTATTGTTGTTTTTTTTGTTGTTTTTTTCTACTGTTTTTTTATTGCTTATTTATAATACTTGTTTTATTTTATTTTTATTTTTATTTCTTTATTTTTTATTCTTAGCTTGTCTTCTTCTACTATGTCTCTTGTGTGCACTTTACTCTACGCTGTTGTAAGTCTGCAAATTTCCCCGCTGCGGGACTAATAAAGGATTATCTTATCTTATCTTATCTTATCTTAATAGTAGTAGTAGTAGTATTAGTAGTAGTATTAATAGTAGTAGTAGTATTAATCAGTAGTAGTAGTAAAAGTACTATCAATAGTAGTATTAATCGTAGTAGTAGTAGTATTAATAGTAGTAGTAGTATTAATAGTAGTATTAATAGTAGTGGTAGTAGTAGTATTAGTAGAAGAAGAAGTTGTAGTAGTAGGAGACACACACACACTGCGTGTCTGCCTGCCTGCGTGCGTGTGCGTATGTCACTAGTTGCCATGGTGATTGGAGCACCTGGGTGTTGAGGCAGACTGATTAAAAGTTTTGAGTGGACAGTGATTTTGACCAAAACTAGTTGTCAAACTCCTGGCCCTGATTGTAAAACCACGAGATCAATAGACAATATATGGATATGAAGTTGAAGCTGAAGTTATAGTAGTGGTTGTAGTATCAGTGGTTAAGTAGAAGAAATAGTCTAATCAGCAATAATAGTTGAAGTTGTAGTAGTAGAAGTGGTAGTAGTAGTAGTAGAAGTAGTATTAATAGTAGTAGTAGTAGTAGTAGTAGTTGTATTAGTAGTAGTATTAATAGTATTAGTAGTAGTAGTATTAGTAGTAGTAAAAGTAGTAGTAGTATTAGTAGTATTATTATTAGTAGTAGTAATAATACTAGTTACTAGTAGTCGTAGTAGTTGTAGTATTAGTAGAAGAAGAAGTTGTAGTAGTAGGAGACACACACACTGCGTGTCTGCCTTCCTGCGTGCGTGTGCGTGTGTCACTAGTTGCCATGGTGATTGGAGTACCTAGGTGTTGAGGCAGACTGATTAAAAGTTTGGAGTGGACAGTGATTTTGACCAAAAGTAGTTGTCAAACTCCTGGCCCTGATCATAAAACCATGAGTCCAATGGACAATATATGGATATCTTCCGAAAGATAACACTCTTACGAACGCAGAGATGTACTTTTTATGTTTGTTGTTTTAAAAAATGTGAGCTTCAGAGCAGATTAGAAAACTTGTACTTTCTGCTTTCTTTGAGAAAATTGTCTTCAGATTTAACATTGAGTCTAATGGAGCAGTTGGTTGGAGTTCATGTCGCTTTCAGGCTCACAGAATTAAATGTGTAAGGCTGTTGGATTCCATAGACACATGTCTACGACCAGCACAATATTTCCTACGGTTTCATCAGAAGAAAATTGTATAAGGAGTGAAATTGTGGGAATGAGAGCAAGTTGTTTGGAAAAATTACAGAATATTTTTCTTTCTCTCTCCACTCTGGCGATGACATCATGCACTCTAGGTCTGAACATTCCATGCAATACACACCCATTATAAACTCTGAAACGGTCTGAAAAAAACATAAAAGTTAAACTGTGTAAATGCTAAAAAGTTTAAAAGATATTAAAGTGCTGAATCATCAGCTTAATAGTTGAAGGTTTTCTCAACTTTTTAAAGTTTAAATTGTGTCTGTAGCTGAAAGTATGCAGAAACCTTGAGCTTTCAAAGTTGAAAAAGTTTAAGAGGATTTGAAGATTTTCTCCATAGACATCCCACTAAAAAAAAAAGTGGAAAAAGCTTAATCATATTAAAAGTTTAAGGTTTAGAAACAAGAAAAGTCTTTGCACCCATGTCCTGAAAGAGCTGAATAATTTGATAGTTGAACGGTTTCTGTAGCTGAAAGTATGCAGAACTAGTTGAGTGCCAAAAAACGTACGGAAGAAATATAATAATAATAATAATAACCTAGAAGATTCCACAAGAAATTTTGACTGTGTGGCTGCTACTGCCCGAAGGCATTGCATATATTAACAGTTCTGAGACATCTGTATCAATGGGGTTCATTTAGGGTTAGTTTGGGGTTCATTTGAGGTACATTTGAGTTTTATTTTTTGGAAAAAAAAGTAAGTCCAATCGCATAAATAATACAATCCTGCAGAAAATGCGTTGGAATGCTGAAAGCTGAAATCAGTCACAGAGCATTGCTGAAAATGTGGAAGTTTCAAATGACTTCCCTGAAAAAGCCCAAAAGCAAAGAACTGCACTGTTGGAAAAACCTGATAGTTGAATTGTAAAACTGTCAGAGATGGAAGCTGAACTGCATCATCAAAAGAAGCAAAGAGCTGAAATACAATGAAGAAAAATCTGGAAGCTGAACTGTTAAACTGTCGAGGTGGTAGTAATAGTAGAAGAAGCAATCATAAGCAGAGTAGTAGTTTTAGAAGCTGAAGTTATAGTAGTGGTAGTAGTATCCGTAGCAGCAGTAATATCAGTGGTTAAGTAGAAGAAATAGTCGAATCAGCAATCGTAGTAGAAGAAGTTGTTGAAGTATTAATAGTAGTATTAATAGTAGTCGTGCTGAGTTACTGTTGGCCATAACTGGTGATAACACAGGGAAGGTTCTACCTGAAATTGTGTGTGAGGGAAAGTAAGGCATTGAGAGATAGAGAAACAGAGATTAGAAAAAGGGAGAGAGTGAGTGAGTGAAAGAGAGAGCGAGAGTAAGAGAGTGAGTGAGATAGAAAGAGAGAGTGAGCAAGTGAGAGAGAGAGAGAGAGAGAGAGAGAGAGGGTGAGTGAATGAGAGAGAGAGGGAGATGGTGAGAGTGAGTGAGAGAGTGAGTAAGTGAAAGAGAGCGAGAGAGTGAGTGAGTGAGAAAGAGAGAAATACACACACACACACACACACACCACACACACACAGTCTCTCTCTGTCAATCAAATGACCAAGTTCATGAAGGCCGCCTTTCTCACAGAGTTAAATCCCAATAAACAATCTTATATTGCAGCCATTTTGTCCTGCTTAACCAAAGCTATCACCATGCAGTTGGTTGTTTTTAATTAAATATAATGTGGAGCCATGTTTAAAGCTATGTTTGTATGTGGGTTAGTTTGGGGTACATTAAAAAAATTATTTGAGTCCAATCTCCAAAATAATATCATCAATAGAGAGAAAATACTCTGCCCATCGCGTTGATATATTTGTTATGTTTGTGGTGTTTGAAATGTGACCACGAGATCACTTGAGAATGAAGAGCTATCGCTCCTCATCTCTGTTTCTGAGATTCATAGGTCACACACACACACACACACACACACACACACACACAGAGAGAGAGAGAGACACTGCTGCGCTCATGCTTCTGTGCGTGTGTCACTGGTTGCCATGGTGAGGGAGCACCTGGGTGAACTAATTAAGAGAGGGGAGAGCAGACACTGATTTTGAACAAAACTAGCTGTCAAACTCCTACCTACAATCATAAAACCATAATTCCAATGGAAAATATATTCTTATCTTATGAAAGCTAACACTATGACGAACGCAGAGATGTACTTTTTATGTTTGTTGTTTTAAAAAATATGAGCAGGTTAGAAAACTGGTACCATCTGCTTTCTTTGAGAAATTGTCGTCAGAATTAACATGGAGTCCTATGGAGCAGTTGGTTGGAGTTCATGTTGCTTTCGGGCACATGGAGTCAAATATGTAAGACTGTTGGATTCCATAGTGTTATGGCTGCGACTAGGACAAGTTTATCTACAATTTGAACCAAAAAATATGCCTGAAGAGTGAAAATTGTGGGAATTCTGGCAATTTTAAAATATTTTTTTCACCAGAGTTTGAAGCTCCTCTCACTCTAAATATGACATCACGTGCTCTAGGTCTGAGCATTCCATCCAATACACACCCATTGTAAACTCTGAAAAAGGCTTACATTTTCCTGAAACTTAAACTCTGATGTCATGAAATCTGTGCTAGCTATCAAAATGCCCATTTGGCCCAATATAGTCCAGAGTTTTTTTCACATTTTAAACCTCAAATCAATTTTTTACGTTAAAGTATAACGAGTCAGTCTGGGCCCAAAGTTGAGTGCTTTTAAGCTCTCTCCACGCCCAAAACGCATTCATCTCTATGGGGAAATTTCTCGCCGTTTTTCCCCGTTCCCGTGGAAACCGCTGGGCGAATCTCTTAGAAGAGAAATAGTACTCGATTCCCGACCAGGCCGCACGTTTTGATGTATTTTTTACGCATGTGCTTGCAACGCTGCGGCGGGAGATACGGGCCAAACTTTTGTACGGAAGAAGAATAAGAAGATTAATAAACCTGCAGGATTATATACTTTGTGCTGTTGCACAAGGCTTTACAGCCTTGTTGCTGTACAGCCACACAGAATAAGAATAAAGCTTTGAAGAACAATACTTGGAAAGCTTAATCAGCATTCCAACAATAAGAAGAAGAATACATCTTAGGAGAACAATTGTTGGAATGCTTAATCAGCAAATAAATTCATCCAGAATTCAAAATGGCCGACTTCCGGTTCGGTTTAGAGAATGGCTCCAAGAGACTTTATTTTAAGTCTACATGTGATACATGTGCCTACCAAATTTCATACATCTAGTCGCAACGTACTGCCGGGGCTGCTTCGTCAAAATTCTGTAAGGGGCGCTATCAAGCCGTCCTGCCATATCGCCACGCCATATCAGTTAACTCAATTATGATATCGCCACGCCATATCAGTTAACTCAATTATGGACTTTAAACGTGTGTGACAAGTTTGGTTGTGTTTCAAGCAGTTCACGCCGAAGGTGTTACAGGTCTCAGTGCTAGAGAGCCTGTGTGCAGATGATGTGTGCCTGTGAAAACAGGAATAAATGAAGAAGCAGGCAGTTCTGTGGCGTCTTCATTGGTAGTTTTCCGGGCTATATTTATTACATATTTCTTTCAAGTGCATTGTCTTACACAAAATCACATAAATGTACAACAACTTAAATAAGCAACATTCACACATTCATATATTCACTATCCCACTTAATCACTCCATCCAGTTAATTTAGCTGGGACAACTGGGCATAAAACCTCTCTAACCGTTCCACAACAGCAAAACTGGACCCACTGCTACTGTGGTGTAGGTGACGACACGGATCTTTAACAATGGCGGCGCCGCTCTAACAATACGACGAACGACCGCTAACACAGGCTAACAAACAGGCACAACACTAATATACATCTTTCGGTCACATTTAACCAACATACTCAGTGTGACACAACTCATTGAACATACAGATTTATATCACTTAATTATTTACATATATTACTAACCTGTGAAAACAGGAATAAATGAAGAAGCAGGCAGTTCTGTGGCGTCTTCATTGGTAGTTTTCCCGGGCTATGGGAAGACGTTGCGCGCGCACATACTAAACCACAGCGCTGCACTGCCACCTATTGGCCATAGGGTGAAACATACTTCTGAGGAAGTTAGTATAATAGATTATTCTATTTCATTGAATATTTTAACTAACAGTACATTACATCATATATTAATCAAATAAACAAAAATGTGACCATACATTTTGTGCTCCCGGACAAAATAAAATGGCTCCTGACATCTCAAAGAAAACTTATTCAACCACTACCACCAATTTAACATACTCTAGTGCCCTAATAGGCGAGGTAAGGTAAGTCTAATTAACAATAGGTCAAGGTAAGTATGTTTGTTCTAGGTAAGTAAAGATATGTATGTGTTCGGTAGGTATGCAAAGGTGAGTGTGTGTATATGTCCTTCAATGTAGGTAAACCGGTACAGAATAAAGCTCTACTGTGGTATAAGGCATGGTCTGGTATGTCAGTGCCTGATGAGGTATTTGGTAAGATGCCTGGTAAAATGTTGGATAGTGTTCTTGTTGTGACATGGAGTATGGCTGTAATCCCCAGACGGGCATTGGCTGCACCCTTACACTGTTTACAGAGCTGTGTGGTTGGTATGAGGGCTGACCCAATGACTCGTATGTCAATATTGGTCTGGGCTTTCTGTCTCGTGTAGACCTCCTGACTTGCTCACTTTGTGTGTCTACTGCTCCAGAGGTTACAGGTCCATCACTTCCATCTGTACTGGGTCTAGGTCCCTCAAACTCGTACTCTCCCAGCTGTACTTGGTCTACAGGTAAGTGATTCCCATTGCTTTGTACTTCTGGCCTGTCCCATCTCCGTTCTCTTGCCGGTATGAAAACATAGGGGTTTTCTTGTCTGTCATCTCTCACAGATCGGGCTCTCCTGCTAGCTTCCCTTGCAGGTAAGGTGACTCTGGGTTGTTCAGGCAATTCTGGAGTTGGGACGTCAGCTGCATTTTCCAAAGGTTGACCTGTAGGTCCCACTATTCCCATATCAGTTTCTGTTTGTCTGGGAACCCTCAACCAGTACTGTATCCTTGGAGTGTCCTCATCTGTGTCTGTCGAATCACTGTTCTGAGATAGCTCCCTCTGGTTTTGTGTTCTTGCATGTCTGTTTTGCACTCTCCTCTCTGTGAATTGTGTGGTCTTTGTCGGTGGAGTTAGGTCAACCGGTAGCTCATTAACAACATGCAAGAGATTTCTGTGAAGAGTTTGCACTCTATTCCCACCAGTCTCTGTTGACACCTTGTAGACAGGGCTGTCATTCACTTGTTCTCGAACCACATACACTGTTTGCTCCCAGTAGGACCTTAACTTCCCTGGACCCCCTCTTTCACTCAGGTTCCGAACCAAGACCCTGTCACCAGGCTGAAGGATGACTCCTTTCAGGTGTCGATCATAATATCTCTTGCCTCTAGCACTTGACTGTTGGCTATTCTGAGAGGCAACTCGATAGGCTTCTCTCATCCGCTTCGCCCATTTCTCTGCGTAACCCCTGGGAGAATCTGTTTCCTCATTTGTGGACAGCCCAAACAATAGGTCCACAGGTAGACGCGGATGTCGTCCATACAATAAGTAGTGTGGTGAAAACCCTGTGGCTTCATGTTTGGTACAATTATACGCATGCACGATCTGTGGTAGGTGTTCTCTCCAATTGCTTTTCTCTTTTTCTTCTAGGGTTTTCAGCATCTGAAGCAGAGTTCGATTTAAACGTTCTTCTGGATTACCCTGAGGATGGTAAGGTGTCGTCCTGGAGTGGCTTACTCCGGTTAGTTGTTGTAGTGTTTTGAATAGTTCGTTTTCAAACTCTCTGCCCTGGTCATGGTGTAGCTTGGCAGGGTATCCAAAGCGGGGAATGAAGTCGTTGAAGATTCTTTCTGCAGCTGTTCGTCCAGACTTGTTTCTGGTTGGATACGCTTGGGCAAATCTCGTGAAATGGTCAATGACAACCAAGATGTATTCATAACCACCCTTGCTTGTCTCTAGATGCATGAAGTCAATGGAGACCAGTTCCAGTGGGGAGGTGCTGGTGATACTTCCCATTGGTGCTCTGATATGAGTGACAGGTTTCTTTTTTTGATACAGGGGCATCTCCTGGTCACATGGACTTCGATGTCTCTTTTCATAAAGGGCCAATAGAACCGATCTCTTGCCAAGTTAACGACTCTCTCAGTTCCTACATGACCCATGTCATCATGGAGGTGCTTTAAAGCCACCGCTTGGTACTTTATTGGGAGGACGAGTTGTTGTCGCTGCATGGTCTGCCTGTACAGCAGTTGATTCTTGATGTGGAGTTTCCCCCATTCATGCATGAGTTTTCGCAGGAGACCATTCGCTCCTTGACGATCTTCATTTGACAAGACTCTCTTTGTTTCCTTCAGTTTTATCAGTGTCCCGATTGCTGGGTCTTCTCTCTGAGCTTTGACCAGCTCATCATGGTTAATGGTAGGTAGATGTTCCATCCCATGTGGTTCTGGATCTTGTGCAAGATTAAGGGCTGCCACATAAGCAATGTCTTGTTTCTCGGCAGCCTGGCTACCTTCCCATGTTGCACATACCGCTTCTTTAGACAATTCTTCAGTGCACACTGCCACATATCTGTCAATGTCCAGTGGTAGACGGGAGAGGGTGTCGGCATCAACATTGCTCTTTCCTGGTCGGTATTTGACATCAAACCGGAAGTCCGCAAGTTCACCTACCCATCTGTGACCAACAGCGTTTAGTTTGGCTGTGTTCATGACGTATGTTAGTGGGTTATTGTCGGTGTAGATTGTGAAGTGGGGCGCATAAAACAGGTAGTCCCTGAATTTCTCACAAACAGCCCATTTCAAAGCGAGGAACTCAAGCTTGCCAGAGTGAAGCCTGTAGTTCTTCTCTGCTGGAGACAAAGTCCTTGAACCATAGGCGATGACTCTCAGCCTTCCTTCCTGGCGCTGGTAGAGCACCGCTCCTAGACCTTGCTCTGAGGCATCAGTGTGTACTGTGAAGGGCAGGTCAAAATCAGGGTATGCTAATACAGGTGGGTTGGTAAGAGTGTTAATGAGCTGGTGGAGGATACCCTGGTGCTCCACCGTCCACTTGACTGGGGACCTTGAAGAGAGCTGGACACCTTTCCCTCTTTTCTGTGTCCTCGGTTGGTTTTCTGCTGTGCTCCCTTTTACCTGCAGCAGTTCATAGATGGGTTTGGCAATGCGAGAGAAGTCTTGGATGTATGTCCTATAATAACTGAGGAATCCCAGTAGCTTTCTGACATCTCCTACCGTGTTGGGCGTCTTCTCCCTCAGAGCTAGGACAGCATCCAGATCCTTCGGGTCTATCCTTACTCCCTCTGCGGAGACCATCCTTCCCACATATCTGACTTCATGCTTAAATAGCTCACATTTTGTTGGTCTGAGCTTCACACCATGCCGCTGCAGAGCTCTCAGGACCCGCCTTACCCCCTCAACATGATCTCCAAAGGATTCGCCATAACAAAGGACATCGTCCAGGTAGGGAATACAGCATTCATCCCGCAGACTGTCCAGCATTTCCTCCATGCTTCTCTGAAAGGCAGCTGGAGCATTGGAGAGGCCAAATGGGATCCTCACCCATTCATATAGGCCCCAGGGTGTGACAAATGCTGTCATGTGACGAGACCCCTCAGCGATGTAGCCCTGATGATAGGCCTTTCCTTGGTCCAGAAGAATGGTGAACCAGCTATTACCTCCAAGGGTGTCGATTAGGTCTTGAATGCGAGGTAAGGGGTGTCGGTCGGGCACAGTCTTTTGATTGAGTCGTCTGTAGTCAATACACAGTCTGAGTGTCCCATCTTTCTTTCTAACACAGACCACTGGAGCAGCAAATGGTGACTTTGACTTCACTATCCATCCTTTAGCGAGCAGATCCTGTACATATTCCTTGACCTCCTTGTAGAGTGGCTTTGGAATTGATGTATAGGTTTGCTGGACAGGAATATCATCCTTAAGGTTGATGCCCATTTGGAGACTGGGGATGCATCCGATGTCATCATCATCCTGAGCAAAAGCTCCAGATTCTTCATACAGCATTTGTTTGACTTCCTTCTGTTGTTCTTCTGTTAGATGGCTTATGTCAACAGAAGGGTGCCACAGTGTGGTTGAGTTGCCATTGCTTAACTTAGTTGTGGATGAATAGTCAGCACCATGTACTGGGTTTTGATGTTTCTTGTGACACTCCGGCTTGGCTACTTCTATTATTTTCTCAATAGGCTCAATACTGCCAATAACTGTCCTGCTGGGCAGGATCACGTCCTGCTCTGTGTGGTTTCCTATAGGCACTTCAACATAGGGCCTGTCAGACTGACAAATTTCCATTAGCCCCTCACCGATGTCTAGCCTCTCTAATGGCAAGCTGTTGAATTTGGGTTCAAATAACACAAGCGAGTCAGTGGAATGAAAATTGTCTGGGACCTGACATTTGACATAGGCAATTTCTCCAGGATGGATGATGGCCCCTCTCAGACCGACCTTCACAGTAGTATATTCATCATCTGGTCTCTCGGTCTGTACAAAACTCACTATTGCCTCAGCTTTGACACTGTCAATTTCCATGGCCCCAGCAAGAAGATTGGTGAGGATAGACAAGACTTTGGGTCTGCTTTGTTGTCCCATGATCAGCTCTTGAATTACATTAAATCCAATCAATGGTCTTTCTAGCTGTAAACGACTCACCAGGAAAGGCACTCGAATAGACAGGTCAGGGTCGTTGTTGCCTTGTAGGTTGACTATTACCTCAACCCATCCATCGTAGGGTACTTCGTCTCCTGTGATGGCTAGCACATCCAGTTCCTGGTCAATGAGCTCACTGAGAGGTCGAATATCTTGACAGGGTAAATATTTATCTTTCCAGGTGCGATCAAGGATACTCACATTTGCTCCGGTGTCTAACAGAACTGTGACAGCATAGCCAGCCACACTGCATTTTAGCAGGGATCTGCGTCCTATGAGTGGAGCTACTTTTTCTGTGACTGCTTGTGTTTTGTTGGACAGCTGAGGGGAAGCGACTGAACTGACATCGGCAGATTTTGACGTCAGAACATCACTGTCATAGGACTTGGTCTTTAATGCGGTCACAGGTCGTCCCTCTGCCATGACCGAGGCCCGTTTCCCGACTGCTTTGACTTCTGCAGGCAACCCACAGCACGGTGACCTTCTCCTCCACAAGCAAACAATGGCTACAGTTAGGCAGACCTTGTTCTATACACTGAGGGCATCCAAAGGGTCTTTGTCTCCTCTGTGACCTAGCGTTGTCGGTGGGATACTTATACATGGGTGAATATGGCTGTTGAGGCGCCTGTGTTTGTGTCCTAAGTTGTTTGAATGAGTCCATGGTCTGGGTTAAGGCCTCGACCTGGGCCATTAGTCTCTGAATTGTCTTGTCCTTACTTTCAGTTTCAGTATTCTTATCGCCTTTGTTTGTCTTTTCAGGTTCAGCATGAGTACTGTGGGCCTGAGTCACCCTGCGAATGGAGCTGCGACCCAGTCTGCGCTTCCTTTCACTTTCTTCACTTGTAGTCTTGATAACTTGCCTTAGTAGGGATTCATCAGACACGGTGCAGTCGGACAGAAGAGGTTTTAGGTCTCGCCTCACATCCTCATGTTTCTCACCTAGACCTTGGTAGATGGTGTTAAGGAACACACACTGTACTGTGGAGGTATCATACTTTACCACAGAGTTGGATTGTCTGGATGTGGATCTTATCTTCTGCTTTAGTCCAATTGTTCTGTATAAGAACTGCTGAGGTGTCTCGTGTTCATGTTGTTTCGCACACATCAGTTCTTGAAAAAGCTCTGTGCTGCTCTTCTCGCCAATATGAGACTGGAGGAAACTTTTTAGCTCTGTGATAGTCATTTCTTCTTTGTTCGTGAGCATATCTCTGAAGTTTCCTGGTTTAATGATGCGCAGCACTCCTCTGATGATCTCATTCTCTGTGTGTCGCTCCCTCAGTCCCTCGTCTACTTGTTTGCAGATGCTGTTATAGCTAATATCTGAAGCAGTGTCCCCTACCTGCCCTCCATGTATTTTAAATTCCCTACGCTGTAGTAGTGGGAGGTCTCTTAAAGCTATCATAGTCTCACCTGCGTGTGTGTGCTGTTCTGTGCTGGACTGAGGAATGTAGTGAGGTGAGTGATCAGTGTGTAGCCTACTGGTTTGGGTGGGCTGCTCCTCGGTTCTGGAGTTAGATGAGTATGAAGGTGTGTGGACTGTGTTTATAATCTGGTCTACTTTATCTTTCAGGTCCAGTAACCATGACATACCCTCATCTTCTAACATCAATAGGGAGTTGCTAGACATATAAGCAGACAAATATTCAAAACAACTCTCCTCATCATTTTCATCCAACTTATCTGATTCAAGCTCATCAACTGGTTCAATGTCTTGAGCGAGCTTGAAGATCTCTTCAGCTGTCAGGCTGTGGAGTCCTTTCTTTATTGTCCAAACAAGTCTCTTTCTCTCGTTGTCAGACATGCCGCACGTTGTTGACGCCCTGAGACTGTAGAGTTGCGCTCTCTTGGCTTGGATTCCACTCTGCTGGTTCCCTCACCCTGGCAGCCGCACACTCGTAGTACCCCTCGCTCTGGCAACGTGGCGTCACTCTGGCCCAAGGTTCAGGTATCACTGGATCAGCAGTTGTTGGATCACCTAGCACTGCCGATCCCGGACGAGCCCCCAAAATCTGTTACAGGTCTCAGTGCTAGAGAGCCTGTGTGCAGATGATGTGTGCCTGTGAAAACAGGAATAAATGAAGAAGCAGGCAGTTCTGTGGCGTCTTCATTGGTAGTTTTCCGGGCTATATTTATTACATATTTCTTTCAAGTGCATTGTCTTACACAAAATCACATAAATGTACAACAACTTAAATAAGCAACATTCACACATTCATATATTCACTATCCCACTTAATCACTCCATCCAGTTAATTTAGCTGGGACAACTGGGCATAAAACCCTCTCTAACCGTTCCACAACAGCAAAACTGGACCCACTGCTACTGTGGTGTAGGTGACGACACGGATCTTTAACAATGGCGGCGCCGCTCTAACAATACGACGAACGACCGCTAACACAGGCTAACAAACAGGCACAACACTAATATACATCTTTCGGTCACATTTAACCAACATACTCAGTGTGACACAACTCATTGAACATACAGATTTATATCACTTAATTATTTACATATATTACTAACCTGTGAAAACAGGAATAAATGAAGAAGCAGGCAGTTCTGTGGCGTCTTCATTGGTAGTTTTCCGGGCTATGGGAAGACGTTGCGCGCGCACATACTAAACCACAGCGCTGCACTGCCACCTATTGGCCATAGGGTGAAACATACTTCTGAGGAAGTTAGTATAATAGATTATTCTATTTCATTGAATATTTTAACTAACAGTACATTACATCATATATTAATCAAATAAACAAAAATGTGACCATACATTTCACCTTGAAATGGTCAAAAAAGTCATAAAATTCAAAATGGCCGACTTCCTGTTGGGTTTAGGGCATACGTCTAACTGGATTTTTTGTATGCCCCATCATGTTACATATACCTACCAAATTTCACGCAGCTAGCAGAAACACAGCGTTGGGGATAGTCAAAAGGGGGCGCTATCGAGCCAATTGGTCCGAACTCAGCCCGACACCCCAAACAGCTTGCAATTTTCGCTGAATCAGATTGATTTGCAAAATTTCAAGAGTCTACGTTTATCCCAAGCACCTCTTTTCCCTGTTGAAAGACGCCAAATACATTCAAAGAACAATAGGTCCTCCGCTCTGACTATGTAAGTGCTCGGGCCCTAATAAGAAACATTTGAAGAACAATAGGTCCTACGCTCTGACTACGTCAGTGCTCGGGCCCTAATAATAAGAAACATTTGAAGAACAATAGGTCCTACGCTCTGACTATGTCAGTGCTCGGGCCCTAATAATAAACACTACAGTTCCAATAGGGCCTTCGTGGCCCGACGATGTCGGTGCTCAGGCCCTAATTAGTATTTGCTAGTTAATAGCCTTCATCACTGTTATTTTAAACTAAGACAGTACATTTAAAAGTTACGTTACTTACCAAAATCACAGAAATTCATCATATTAAATATTAATCAAATAAACAAAAGTGACCATACATTTTGTGTGCGTCACAAAGACACGGCTTCATCCACAGGCTAAGGTGAAAGCTGTGCAGGAGGCCCCAGCACCAATCAGTGACTGAGCTCAAAGCTTATTAAGGACTGTTACATTTTAACAATAAGTTTTTGCCAAACTTGGTTACCTTGCTGGCTCCTCTGCATAAATTGCTGAGGGAGAATTAACTGTGGTCTTGGGGGCCAGAGTAAGAAAAGGCTTTCAAACAGTCAAAAGACATGTTGCAATCAGCAGTGTGTTAGTGCACTATGATGAAAAAAAAGATCTGGTACTTTCTTGTGATGCTTCCCCATTCGAAGTGGGAGCAGACCTAACTCACTGCATGTCAGATTGAGAGGAGAAACTTATACGTTTTGCATCACGTACACTGGCAGCTGCAGAAAATAACTATTCTCAGCTAGATAAAGAGCTGTTATTTTTGGAGTACAGTATTTCCACGAATATTTGTATGGAAGAAAGCTTGTGATTTGCATAGATCATAAGCCGTTGATAGGATAGGTTTATTCCATGAGATGAAAGCTGTGCCACAGAAGGCATCAGAGAGGATAATAAGGTTGGCTGTACTGTTAGAAGCATACGAGTATCATGTACAGAGCAGGTAAAAATAATGGTAATGCTGATGCTCTTGGCCTCCTACTACCCGAGAAACCCAGTGGTCCAGAACCAGAGTAACATGTTTTAATGTTGGACCACGAGCAGAGGCCATTAATGACCTCTGAACCACTTCAGAAATGGACAACTAAGGATCCCATACACTCAAGGGTGCGTGAGTATGTGCTGATAGGATGACCAAATAACCATGACAGAGACTTTATGCCCTACAGACAGAGACAGGATGAGCTGACGGTTCAGGATGGCTGTGTTCTGTGGGGAGCCTGCATTGTGATACCGGGGAGGGGACAAGCTCCTATGATGGAACAGCTACATCAGTCACACCCATGGATGAACTGCATGAAAGGCCTGGCAAGAAGTTACATTTAGTTGCCCCAGATGGACACTGGCATAGAGAACAAGGTAACATAATGCACTACATGCCAAGAACACAGAAAGGCATCTACTTGTGCACCACTCCACAAGTGTCCAGAAAAGTCATGGAGAAGATTTTCTTAGTGATTGTGGATGGATACTCAAAGTGGCTTAGAGGTGTACCTGTCTCTTTTCAGCTACATCAGCAAACACAGTAAACTGTCGTTAGTTTTCAGCACACATGGGATTCCAGAGATGATAGTGTCTGACAATGCAGAGTGTTTGTCAGCAAACTAACAAAAGAGTTTATGACACAAAATGGAATCCCACGTCACATCAACACCTTATTACCCCTCATCTAATGGTTTCGCCGAAAGAGGGGGGGAAAGCATTTAAAGAGTTTATGAAGAAGAGAAGCGTGGATACATTGGAGATAAAGTTGAACAGGGCTTTCTTTAGCTATCGCATCATCCTACAGTCACCAACCGAATTGTCACTCGCTGAGATGATGATGGGGTAGAAAATCAAGGTGTAAAGTGGATTTCCTACACCAAGACTGAAAACAAAAGTTGAATTGAAACTAGCAAGCCAAAAAGGTGACCATGACAAACATGCCAGAGAACGCAACTTTGGGGTTCTATACCAGAACTATGGATGTGGACCTTGATGGATACCAGGAATGATACAGAAGATTACAGGTACCAGTTTCCTATACAGTGCTGCTGGGAATTGGAAAAGTTGTCAGGGGACATGTGGATCTGTTCCGCAGACAGGAGCAAGATCTGCCGGTGCTGATGTCAGATTCAGCACATGAGGTAGGAGGAGTATGTGATCCCGCCCCCAGTCCCTTGCATAGGGCCGCCGGACACAGCGATTATACAGTTGGATAAAAAAGTTCTGCCTGTGGTGACACACAGTGGTGTAGTCTAGGTTTTTGTAGTGGGCATACTGTGAAGATTCCCTATTAGCCTCTTCGACACCCATCCTAAAAACACCGTCACACTCACTGTTGCATACAGTAGCCTACAACCACCAAAGTAATTCCGATTATTCAACACTTAATATGTCATAAGTTTCTAGGACAATGAATAGTCAAATTAAAATCACCATTAGGCACTAGCATCAAACACTATACTACTGTATATGTAACCGGCCTGGCCTGAGTACTAATGTGTGAAGGAGACAAAGGGATACTTGAATCTTTTGCACAGGACATTTATTGCTGCTCCTGCATGCTTCTGTTCAACAGAGTTGGTCTTTTGTCAACAATTGCAACTCAATAAAAAAAATACCCTATATAAGAAGCAATAATTACAAAATAAAAACATGTTCTTTCGAATTATGTTTCCCACCCTAGAGTACTTAAATAATAAATTAAACATATCAGCTATAGAAATAACATCTGTTCAGTGTTTAACAAAGAAAAACAGTACATCCTCAAAAACGACCATCAGAGGGTGCATGACAGAAATAAAACAAACACAACAATCCCTTCATTGTATCAAAGTAATAAACACACAGGAACGTGAAGGATATGTGGTGGAATACAAACACTTTCTGTCAACAATTGTTCTTCACCTTTAAAGTAGTGGCCTGCTAGTTTACAAAACTCTCCAAATGTTCTTGTATTCAGGCATCTGAGGTGTGCTCTGCCTTCTGGCTTGCGTGGCAGAGCGATGGCATGAGAAGAAGATGACAGGAGACTAATGTTTCACTCTTTCAATTGCTCTAATCTGAGCTCTTACTGTTGTCTTCTGTTGACTACTTGTTATGTGGTTTACACATTAATATGGGAGGACTGGACACACACACACGCACACACACTAACGTGCAGAGATGCGGCAGCTTCGCGCTTCGTAACAGAGACAGGGCAGAGCGCGAGCGCGCAGGGGGAATTTTATGAATGGTGAATGTAGGAGATAACTTCCCCTGCTTAAAGTATTTTATTGCAGCTATACCCAACCGGTATTTGCGAAAAATAAACACAGAAATGAAAGATCTGTCACACAAGACGATACGTATCCGTGCACATTTTTAAGTGGGTATACGCAAATCCTGGTGCGTTCCTAGTGGGCATACGGCGTATACCTGCGTATCACGTAGACTACACCACTGGTGACACATAACAATGAGAGTAGTGCGCCTGGGGGTTCGACAACTGAGGAGTTGTGCTGATCTCAAAGACACAGGAGACCACCAGCCTACATGAAAGACTTTGTAAGATAAAGAGATGTCAAAGACTCAAAATGAGACATTTGGTTCTTAGCATATTGAGGTGGACGTACAGTAGTTTACATAACCTTTAGCAGGTTGCATACTGGATGTGGGACTAAATTGTTGATACTGTTACTGATGTACATTTTTTTAATTTTTTTTAATTTTGTGTTGTACTTTCTGCCCGCCTGTGTGTCGTTGTAATGCTAAATGAAGAATAAGGCACAGCCAAAAGAAGGGGTTCTGGGCTGTTTGTTTATTCAGTTGCCAGTTGTGATTATTATGTTTTGTTTCAGTCACTGTACACTACAGAGTACTTTGGATTTAAGGGGGCAGGGATGTTATGTAGTGGCTTTTACGTATGTTATGGCAGTCAAAGACTAATAGAGGGCTCTAGTGCTATTTTCCAAGAGTCGTTTGCAGAGTGTTAAGACCCAGCCAAGAGAGGCAGCACTACCAGGATGGTCATGTTGTAACTATGAATAGTGTTACCTGCAATAACATAAGCTCAACTGAAGATGAAGTCTCTGCATCTAATAATTGATATCCGAAGATTTCACACCAAATTTATTTTTATGTTATTTTAGTTACTGTATATTTAGCAGACTGTTTTCCTGTTAACGTTAGCATGCTGCGCTGCTAATAGGGCTAGCTTTGACTGTGGGTCCACAGGAGTAATGTAGAAGCAGGTAATACAGAGAGAGACTGTGTTGACATTTAGGTCGATTAACTGGCAGCAATGAAATACAATATTCATAACTATGTTTTAATCAGCATATAATCACCTGAAACTAATAATATCTATGTAGGGATCGGGTCTGCCTTGGTTGCACTGCCATGTTACTCAACAGCCCAGAAGGGACATTCACATTTTTTATGTTATCTGAAGGTAGTGATGTGTTCCAAAACCTAGGAAGTTTAATGATCCCGGTGCTAAATTATTAGAGGGTGTAGTATTAAGACCAGACATTACTGGTTATTTTAATTAGTTATTTTTAATGTTTTAGTGTCATTTATTATCACGCTACAGTGCGCATTTGCTTTGCTCTCTCAGTTGGGCTGAGCTTCTCGAACAACATACACACAGACACAAACACACACAAATCACAAGCAGATAGGCCGTTGTGGTCAAGTGAACCAGGTGAAATTACATTACATTACATTACAGTCATTTAGCAGACGCTTTTATCCAAAGCGACTTACAATAAGTGTATTCAACATAGGTATTCAAGAGAACTACTAGTCACCAGAAGTCATAAGTGCATCTCCTTTCTTAAACAAGCATCTAAGAGCATAAACCAGAGCAAAAGTACAGTGCAGAAACAAACTAATACGAATACAATAAGTGCAACAAACTAATACGAATACAGTAAGTGCTAAGTGGAAGACTGGTCAGTTTACATACAAGTTATTGTTTTGCTCCTTATTGCTCTATGTGTACCCAATGTATATTTCAATGTCAGTCTATGAATTTATAATGACTGATTTTGTGGTATTAGACAAGATTCATGAGTTAGGCATTTTCGCCATTGTCATCTTGGATTACGGCAGGCGCCATGTTATTTTTTTTTGCAACAAATGAACAGAAGTTACCATATTTGGAATGCGTAGGAGTTATGTAGAGCGGCAGCGACCATCATTCACATTGAGCCCACTCTAAAGCATATACTGGTTTATGGTCTATTTTAATCTCAAAGGGACAATAATTTACTAAATGAACATCACACTGTATTGAAGATGATTTGAAACAAGCAATTGAGACCATAAACTCATGTTCACAATGTTTACTGAGTTAATAAATCAAGTGAAGAGAAGGGTCATTTTCTCATGGACTACTATACAACCAGACTTCTTTTTGCAACCGGAAGAGTCGCTTCCTTATGGCCAGCAGAGGATGCAAGTTTTTAGACACTTCCTCATTGGCTTCACTTGGTGAACCGGAGGTTGCTGCTTGAACATAACACATTTATCTGTTTCAGTCAAACTTATACAATATGCTCTACAGTATTTGAGATTGGTTATTCCATCTTCAGCTCTGTTGACATACTGCCTCACTTCGGTAAGTGTAACTGGTCTGACATAGTGCGTAGTCATAGTAAAATGGGGACAGCTCCTACACTAATCAATATACCATTAATATGATCACTTTCGTACGTATTAGTGTCATTTTACCAGAAATGATTAACTGACTACTGCTTCACATCTATCTACCACCGCCACACTGATAGTCATTCTGTTAACAACATAGTTAGCTAGATGCTAACATGTCACCTCTGTAACTCACATAGATAACATATCTCCTCACATTAAATGCTTTTTTTCTTCAATTACTGACAATCATTTCTCACAAATGTACCTGCCAAGAAAAACGTAAAGCAGTATATTGTGACAGGGCGATATAAATATAATTATTTACCGGAGCAAATTCGTCAGGGAAAGCCGTAATCTTGGTTGCAGATGTTCAGATTCTTGCTGGAACCTGTGCTGTGTTTAATTTTT
This sequence comes from Anoplopoma fimbria, assembly GCF_027596085.1. NCBI lineage: Eukaryota > Metazoa > Chordata > Actinopteri > Perciformes > Anoplopomatidae > Anoplopoma > Anoplopoma fimbria. The sequence goes on along the minus strand of NC_072468.1, from coordinate 14,813,327 downwards.
GATCAATGTGGTTTTAATAAGGTTATTATTCATGGTAAACGTGCTCCAAAACCACCACGTTGGGACAAGGCGACAACCTCTTGTCTTAAAACTTGCATTCTCTCTCCTGACCAGCAGGGGGAACTCCTCCTGTTGCATAAAGAAGTCTAATTGTATGGAAGTCTATGAGAAAATTATCCTAGTCCACTTTTGATTTATTATCTCAGTAAACATCGTAAACATGAGTTTTGATCTCAATCGCTAGTTAGGGCCGCGAAGACCCTTTTGAAACTGAAGGAATTATTAGGGCCTGAGCACCGACAACATTGGGCCAGCATAGGCCCTATTGAAACTGAAGGAATAATTATTAGGGCCCGAGGACCGACAACGTCGGGCCCGTGAAGGCCCTTTTGAAACTGTAATGTTTATTATTATTTTTATTATTATTAGGGCCCGAGCACCGACAACGTCGGGCCGCGAAGGCCCTATTGGAACTGTCATTAGGGCCCGAGCACTGACGAAGTCAGAGCAGAGGACCTATTGTTCTTCTAATGTTTATTATTAGGGCCAGAGAACTGACAAAGTCAGAGCAGAGGAGGTATTGTTCTTCTAATGTTTATTATTAGGGCCCGAGCACTGAAGAAGTCTTATTTGAAGAACTTATTTGCTGTCTTTCAACAGGGAAAGAGGTGCTTGGGATAAACGTACACTCTTGAAATTTTGCAAATCAACTTGCCTTTTTCACTTACTGTCAAAGTGCCACCTTCTGCCGAAAGGAAAACAGCATTACGTGACTGATATACATGACATTAACATGATGTGGTCTACACTTGATATAAAACAGTATTTTGCTTGTTTATGTGGATTATCTAGCACCACATAGTGAATACAAGAAGTGTTGGAATATTTGCAATAAGTGATTTCCAGCATCACACAGCCCAGGCCGGAATTTTCTTTACAATTTGTGGTTGCGGTGTCCAATGGTAGCAGACATTCACAGCCACGTCGGACGGCGTCCCGCCAGTACCACCGACATGCACAGAGTGCGATGGCCCAATCATCGCTGCTTGCAGCTTTAATTAGGGTCCGAGCACTGACGAAGTCAGAGCGAAGCCCTATTGAAACTCAGACTCTTTCGATCCTTTGCATGATCTAACAATTTCTGATATCCCTGTAGATGCTCAAATGTCATCCATCCACCTTGAACATTCAAAAAACTGGCAGGGAAAGTAAAGGTTCGACTGCTGTCATCTCACTAATCAACACTGCATTCTGTCCTCTATCCTCCATGAACCAGTACCTGCAACTGTGTCCTGGTTTGAGGCAAGACAAACCCGTTTCTGTCCGACAAAGGAAAAGCCATGTCAAGGTCCCGGTTTACAACTCTACTACGTCTCCTCTGCAAACGACGTGGGCTCCCTCCTCAGCAATACACTTCTCAGTCACTCATTCCGCATCAGTGCAGCTACCTTATGGTCCTCGGCGGCTTATGAATGTTAGTAACTTGGGGTTCAGTGTCTTGCAGAAAGACATTTGGATTATGATGTAAATATGCTTCAAAAAACTTAAAAGGCTACAATCACTTAAATAAGGTCTGGTTTAAAAAAAAGTACTATTTCAGTGGCGCTCCTGCAGAACATAACAATTGTCCAATAATTGTTCAGATCGGTAACCCATAATGAATGGTGTCTGACAGATTTGGCTTTCCTGCATAGGCTTGTCACCTCAACAATATATACAATATGAAGCAGTATTGTTTGTGTGTAATGTAGTACTTGGCCATTAAATCCAAGTAAGAGCATAGCATGCAGTTTTCTTTTCATTGTGTCCTAGCTGACTATGTTGTTCTATAGATACATCCATTATGCTGTCCTCACTAAAGGTTGTTACAAGAAACGTATTTTTCAGCTATACAGCCAGCTTGACATCATATTCTCCAACACCGCATTCTCCAAGGAACAGACAGGTTGTTGTGTTTGGCAGGATTTAATGAAGGAAAATATATAATTTGTAAAACTGACAAAGAGTACAAAAATACAAAAGGTAAGGGCCTTTGTACGTACTAAACAATATCTCTATTACATCAGTAGATAAAACATTACTGACATAAACCAAAGTGGACAGGTGCTTAAAAGTATTAAAATGTATGTATCAAAAGATGAAATACACTGTAAATACCATTTACAGAAGCACCACTGAAGCACCACTGAACCAAAACTGAACTGTTTTACCACTTAACACTTATACGTACATATGCAGTTGACAGTAAACTAACCATCAGTAACAATACTGTACTCAAATCAAAGAAAAAGAAACCTAAACATGTTAATATAAATGTAAATAGTAAATGACTTACGGACGAAGCCAATTTTGTGGACTTTAAGGCTAAGGATTACGAGGATTGTACACTCAGATGCTCACTCTGTGGGTGCATCCCAAGTCTCTTAAATTGCCTTCTCGATTCCCTCACTTGCATCGAAAACAAATCGAGGAGAGTGGAAACGAGGAAATGTGTTTTAAGAGACATGAGACGTCCTTTCCTCTGTAGCGTCACGTGAAGCGACGTCTGTTTCTGATGACGGCGGACGCTGATCACTTTAACAGCTGGAGAGACTTTTGATTTTATGTCTGCACACATGATCACTGTTCTAATATTAATAATGACACAAAGTAATCATCACTGTACTAATATCCATCCATCCATCCATCTTCCGTTACCGCTTATCCAGTTAAGGGTCGCGGGGGTGCTGGAGCCGATCCCAGCTGTCAATGGGCGAAGGCAGGGTTCACCCTGGACAGGTCGCCAGCCTATCACAGGGCAGACATATATAGACAGACAACCACTCACGCTCACATTCACACCTACGGGCAATTTAGAGTCATCAATTAACCTAACCTGCATGTCTTTGGACTGTGGGAGGAAGCCAGAGAACCCGGAGAGAACCCACGCTGACACGGGGAGAACATGCAAACTCCACACAGAAGGTTGTCTAGCCCGGGAATTGAACCCGGGCCCCTCTTGCTGTGAGGCGACAGTGTTAACCACTACACCACTGTGCAGACCGTACTAATATTAATAATGAAATAAAGTAATCAATACTGCCAGAGTAGAAATGTATTTCTCTCTGCAGCTTGTTACCTGTTTAACAAACCGCATTGAGTATTTATACTGTGCTCTGTGTATTTATACTATGTTGTTAGTATTTATGCTGTGTTCTGTGTATTTATACTGTGCTCTGTGTATTTATACTATGTTCTTAGTATTTTTTACTGTGTTCTGTATCCTGCTCATAAGCGCAGGACCGATTTCTACCGGCGAAATGCATTTGTTTTATTAACGTCTATGTTTTGAAATTCGGATTATGAAGTCATTATTAATTATTATTATTCTCCTAAACACTGGTATTAATTGATTAGGCTCAATGTTTCGGGGTAAATTGGAATTACATAACTCATCAAACCGACACTCAGGAATTATCAGCCTCACCGGACTGAATGGAAATGACAAGGAATTATGTATAAAGTGTTTCTACTGACAAACAGACAGACTCTCAAACTCTTTAACTCTCTCTGACTTTTCAATCTGTTCGATCTGTGATCTGTCATCACTCTGGTATAAAAACTCCAGTGATGATGAGCTATATCAGATCAGTACGATTGGCTGCAGCGTCCAATCAGATAACTTATTAACGATGAGGAGGCGTGTCCACCCATTCTCAGCAGGCCTTCACCGTCAGGTTTTGAGTGTGTATGTCACTGCTGCTCCCTTGATGTTGAACATTTCGTAAAACTCTGATCTAGCTGATGACACATTGCTCTGGTCATTTAAAATAGCATACATTTTTCTCTGCAGGTTGCAATGACCATTGGGGTACACATTCACAAAGCAAATCTTTGAGCAGGATTTGCCTTTGAAGTCCTCACCACATACCTTGGTACACCTCGATGTGACATCTGGCTGCCTTGTGTTCTCCCTCTCCCCGCCGTTCTCTGAGGAAGGGAAAAAGCCTGACTGGGATATCAGAGCAGGACCAGGGTGAAGAGCAGCGAGGTGTCTATTGCTGTCATACTCTATGCATTTTATGGGGATCTCACAGGATTTTGCCTGGTGTGCAGTGGAAGCACAGCAGCGGAAGCATATATTGTTCTCTTTTAAGAACTTCTTTCTTTCATCTAAGATCATTTTCCTGAACCCTCTGCATTTCTTCAGTGGGTGGGGTTTGTTATGCATGGGGCACAGTCTGTCAAGATTCTCTGTTTTGGCCACTGCATCTGCTGATGAAATGCTTGTTTTATGTACAGAGACCGGCTTCATGAGACCTAACTTCTCATTCTTGTAAGAGGTTGTAGCGAGAGAGGGAAAGTTAAAGCTTGGGTCATTTCTTTCTTCAGCTTCCCTGCAGATGAACTCTTTAAAAAAGCAGAAAGGAGGAAATGCAACACAATGTTCTCTTTTGTATTTGCATCATTGAGACAGCCACTTGTCTTGGGGATATAAGGGCAGCTTCTCGACAATGGGCTGCACTCCCCTTGTTGTGTCAAGGTAAGCTAGCCCTGGTAAGTATCCATCTCTTTTGGCAACATCCAATTCTATCAGTAGGTCTGCCAGCTCTTGAAGTTTTTTACTGTCTCTGTTAGGGATCTTGGGGAAGTTTTCTATTTTACTAAACAGAGCTCTTCACTTGTTGACAGCTCAATGTTTTCAATTGTATTGATGAAGGTCTCTCTCCAAGCCTGGTAGTGTTCGGGTAGGTCATCAAACCTTGTCAATCCTGAGGACACCAGCTGGCTTTTAGCTAGGAACTTAGCTAGATCAGCTGTTGTAGTGTTATGGCTTTGTGGGGAGAGCACTGTGTTGATAGTCATAATTCCGTTCGTGTAACACATCGGTGTGAAGCTGCTGTGTGTCCATTTGTTGGTACATCGGCCTCCTGTTGATGATGTGAGACTGGGTCTGAGCAGTGTCGTCGTGCTGGGGTGTGAATATTGGACGTAAGTAAACTTCCTTATCCTCTCTAGGTGCCTAGGTGAGTGGTTGAGATGTTAACACTTGAGGTGGGGGGTAGTGAACATCTTTCTCCTCACTAGGTGCCTGTGGGAAATTATGCAAGGTATGGTGGGTGACATAGTCATGTGTTCGTTTTAGTGCACTCTCTTGAAGGGGCAAGAACTCAAGTTCTTTAACGATGTCCAGCACTACAGCTTCTGCATGGGCCGCTTCAGCTTCTCGTTGTAGATTGATGCAATCAATCCTTGCTTCCAGCTTAGCTTTTTCAATTTTGAGTTCACTCTCCTTTTCTGTGAAGGCCAGCCTGGTTTTGGCTGCCTCTGCTTTGGCACGAGCTCTTGCTGCTTCTAAGCTGACTCTGGAGCTTGTCGATGAGCGTGAAGAGCGAGATTTTCTGGAGCGATAGTGAGAGAGGACTGAACGTGTTTCAGCACCATCTTGTGAGCCATTTACTTTACCTTCATCTGAAGCCTCTACTGACTTGACTGTAGTTTCCATGATGATAACGTGCAGTGTAGCTTGTCTAGCTTAGAATCCTCCTTAAAATCACACAGTAGGTGTACATCATTTTACTATGCTGTACTCACTAAAGGTTGTTACAAGAAACGTATTTTTCAGCTATACAGCCAGCTTGACATCATATTCTCCAACACCGCATTCTCCAAGGTTGTTGTTTGGCAGGATTTAATGAAGGATAAAATATAATTTGTAAAACTGAAAAAGAGTACAAAAATACAAAAGGTAAGTGCCTTTGTACGTACTAAACAATATCTCTATTACATCAGTAAATAAAACATTACTGACCTAAACCAAAGTGGACAGGTGCTTAAAAGTATTAAAATGTATGTATCAAAAGATGAAATACACTGTAAATACCATTTACAGAAGCACCAATGCTTTTACCACTGAACACTTATACATACATATGCAGTTGGCAGTAAACTAACCATCAGTAACAATACTGTACTCAAATCAAAGAAATATTAACCTAAACATGTTAATATATCAGTAAATAGTAAATGACTTACAGAAGAAGCCGATTTTGTGGACTTTAAGGCAAAGGATTACGAGAATTGTACACTCAGATGCTCACTCTGTGAGTCCATGGGCAAAAAGGAACTTTCTGAACATCAGTTCCTGTTACTGTGAATATTTACCATTTGCTCACTTCCTGTTCAGGGCAGCAATCGCCACTAGGTGTGGAATCGGCTGTAGATGTGTTGCAGCTAGAGACTGACAGTCATGCCTTTTAGCTTTCTAGGTTCTGATGTGGCAAGATTAAAGACTACAACACACAGTGCCATACCAGCCTGTAGCAAGGGTGACACCACAGACTCCCATACCCCCAGCCTTAATTTCATCATTCAAATATCATTCATTCTCTCACTCCTGACTACTTCAAACACCTGTTTTCCTGAAGTATGCTTATTTGTTTACAACCATATTTCATTTTAATTTACTGTCCCACTCCTTTGCTGCACAGGCATATTTCCAACACCCTTCTGTTTGTGTCTGTAAGTTCTTTTCAGTGGAAATTCCCCAGGATGGGAGCTTGTTTTTTGATGAAAGGAATGCTCCGACAAGTTAAGTCTTGCATGCTCATTTCCTGAGTTTTACTCAAGTATTTCTCAACTTATCACATCTCAACTAAAATACACATGCACAGATATCACATTTCCTTAGTTACTATGACTAAACTTAACTTAGAAGTAGAGACAAAGTATAAACTTCACCAAAGAGAAAGTTTTCAGTTGCTTCTAAATTGTCACTTTGTAAATTACATATCAAAACGAATAACCACTTTTCAGTCAGGAACACTCACATGATAGATTATTATCCATTTATTGCAACAAATGAAAATACAGTTATACTTGCTGCTGGTGGCTTCGCTCTTAAAATGGTCCCTGGATTAGCTGCCACTAAGCCAAAACAGGGAGCACCATGCATAGACCCCCTTGGTATACAGAAATGAGCCCAAGGTGAGACTTTGAATACCAACACCGAAGGAATAAAAAATAATTATCATAAATATCTAACAAGCTTTTATTTTTGACATCGACAGGTTACAAGTTTTAGAAGACAGAAGGGCAATTTCCCTAAAGAAGAGACAGCTGCTATGTGAGAGAGGACATGAAAAAAAAGAGGTCAATCAGGTTTCACTTCACATGCTGAGTCCCCCTCTAACTTCCAAGCACTGAATCCAAATATATCAAGAAAAAGTGATCAGTAGGGAAAGCTGCTAGAGCGTATGCATAGGTATTGTCATCCTCTTTTTATCTATTGTAACGTCTGTGCACATGTAAGCATGAATAAATATTAGGTGGTTACATACAGAATATGTGCCCCCAGGTTTAATTAGTTTAACTCCCAGCCTCTTCAGAGTGCCAAGTCTAACACACACACACACACACACACACACACACACACACACACACACACACACACACACACACACACACACACACACACACACAGTACACTCACATTCCATGTATGGAATGTAGTTGTACTGTCTTGGATGTGTGGATATCAGATGACATCAGCTTGCAAGAGGTTTGTAGGAGCTTGGTATTATCTCGGTTCCTTAACTTATCTCGAAAGAGCACATAACACTTTCAAAATGTGCCAAGCCAGCCACCATGCACACTGAAAAGACATTTAATTTAACACTGTATCACATTCAAATTTCAACTCCATTTACTTTACATACAATTGTATGTTTAATTACTTTTTGGAGGAATAGCTGTGACTGAGGTTATTTGCAGAGTAAAGGGTTAGTTTGACAAAATAACAAAATCAATATTAAAATAAAATTGTATTCATTGTTTGTTGATTTTTACGTTTTGTTTAAATGCCACTTTTAAATCTGTGAAAACCACTAACTAAATTCCATTCATCTCTAATGAAATGGGCTAGGGGCAGGGATTCCAGGAACAGATATCCCAAAACCTGGACAAATAAATCTTAAACCATCTCCATGGCTAGAAACCTGAATTCTGTAACACAATTTACATCCATGTGCAATGTTCACTGACAAAGCACTGCTGTGAAAATGAAAAGTCAGGGTGTGAACTGGTGTGTGACACACTGTACCTTCATGCATGAGGCTCGTTATATAGATTGTTTTGAAAAGGCACTTTAATTCAGTCACTACAAATATAGAACATGCTCAGGGGCCAGTTAGAGATGAACCTCCTGTGTCTGAATTAGTGCGTCATCATCCCATTTTGTAAAATACTACATTGCCAATCTACAAACTGCAGTGTCACTTACATAGTCTGTTGTCAGTCTAATCACTGTGCTCAATATTTCTTTATTATGGAGGACGAAAAATGACATAAGTATAAATAAATGCAGCACCGAGGACCACAATCGCGGCAAGTTCACCTCCGCGGCCGTCACATAACGTGGCACCCAGTGGACGGTAGGTTTACATACCGACACATAACGTGACACCCAGGCACCCAGTGGACGGTAGGTTTACATACCGTCACATAACGTGACACCCAGGCTAACTAAATCCCTGTAGACTAAAATACTTTCGCCGCTGATGAGTGTTTATTTAGTCTTACTGTGCGTCAGATCACGTTCCTGTAAAGTGTGCGATGATATCGTTATCCAACATGTTTCTCCTGCAACATCAGTATTTTCTAGTATTGATTATAGCTCATCCTCTTAATTTGATTCTAGCCGAGGTTTCAAGACTGTTTGGTCCATACATTGGCGGGAGAAGGACGACAAGGAGGCGAACCATTGCTGAGCCTGCACAACTCCATTCGTATATTCACTCCTTCTGTTGTATTGAGGATAAAAATGCGGCCTTAGTTCCCAACCGATATGCCAAAGATAGACTTGCTGCTGCAGGGCTAGGGGAAAAACGTCTTACATTCCAAGGTAAGTCAGGCATCATGATTATCAGACGCATTTGTACTTAATTGAGTTATCTTTCAAAAACATTAAACGTTCGTATTTTTCAAGTTAGATCTGTTATTTGTATTATCTTCTATTTTCAGGTATTCATACAGATCCAGACGACTTCAGAGAATTTATTTTAGAGGCATATCCAAAACTCCGACAAGGGGGAGCATTTGAGCCATGAATGTTTGAACCAGAATAATGGTTTTAAAAAAAGTTCACTAATTGGAACAGATGTGAATTGTTGTGAAAAATATTTGTTCGCAAGCATATTGTACAATTAAACAAGTGTTTAAATTGACCTCTGCTATAAAATAAATATACTGTGGTCATCACTTTTGTGTTCAGTTTAGTCATGTGAAACAAAGATGAGACTTCTCTATCATAGAGCTTGTGATGCAGGCATTTATTGGAGCATTTCTAATAATAAGCTCACAGTTTGAACAAAGACATCCAACACATTGGACAGGGGGCCATCAGGGTCCGGTAGACTTTGAACAACATCAGGCCGACGATGACCACACGGTCCAGTCAACGCCAAACTCCATGTCAACCTGCATTTAAAAGGGTTGAGGTTAGAGGGTCTGTAGAGCTGTGTTATCATGGTCGTTATGTCTACAGAACTGTGAGTCATATTCAGTCAATTATTCCTTTTTAGAACCTTGTTTGCATCAGAAAGAGATGGATTACAATTCCCAAGAGCTAATTGATAACAAACTTGTTGCAACACCTTATTGAAGTTTTGAAAGTGCCCATGATATGCAGAATTTAAGATATACATCACATGTACAGACCTCTCCATTAGTTACATCATGCTTCTGATACATGCACTTTGGAATGGACCTTACCTGTATTATTTATAATAAAAAATGTGTGTAATGTTCGATAAAGTAGGTTTAATGTTGACAATGTCCCATGTAGGAAGTAAGTTCATAGTAAAAATAAAATGACTGAATAAATTCTAACCTGTATTGGGTCCTGCTGTGCCTCATGATCATGACGAGTCCACAGTTGCAGAGGTGACTGGTTTCCCTCAGTGCGCAGTCGGTGGCAGTTCCAACCATTCTGGAAAATCTGAAGGTGTTTCTGTATTAGCGGTACAAAGCACCAGTGCAGAGCATAGAGATGTATTTCATTGTCAGGATTGAGAAGCCTTCTCTCTCAAGGTTGGTAAAGATGGCGTAGAAGAGATCAAGTACGCCACCATAAACGTCTCTCCAGGGCCTCTCTATTCTGATGGGAAAAAAGGAAAAATAAATATTCAGTCTGCCTACAATGAACAAAAACATAACATTAGCATCAATGATGCTAGCCTTAAAACAAATGACTTTGACTTCTGCTAACTGTTAGCTGGGCGGGCTAGCCAACTTTAACGTTACTGTACACGGATCATCGTTAGCCAGGCAGAAGTAGTAGACCCGGATCTATCGGATCATCGTTAGCCAGGCAGAAGTAGTAGACCCGGATCGATTACACTCCTGTAACCAATCACGCTTTAGACAGAGGATAAGACCTCCCACCTCATTAGCCTACAGACACAGAAATGAATAAATGTAAGTGAAAAGAAATGTAGAAATAAATGTAGGATATGTATTTATTTATGTCCTGTTTGATTATTAACTTTTATTTATTTATCTATAGATTAATGTCATCATTTCCATATTTATTTCAGCATTTACTTATTTATACTTTTATTTATTTATTTCAGTATTTATTTAAGCATTTATTTATTACTGTATTTATTTCAGCATTTATTTATTTATTCCTGTATTTATACAATTAATTATGCATTTATTTATTTATACTTATGTCATTTTTCGTCCTCCATACTTTATTGCCTATTTTGGACACATGACATTAGATACATTGGGGCTCTGGCTGCAAGACAATCTCACTTGAGTAAGCTTACTTTAAAATTGAGACCAATGTAAGACTGAGACTGAGGAGGGGGGAGACAACGTCAAAAAAGAGAATAGATTATGAATTGAGACTTTAACAAAAATATTTTTCTTATGACATCTTAGGTTACTCTTCCTGCTGATATTGCAAGAGAAAAGAGAGATTTATTTGCAAATGGAAAGGACGGCTTACAGAAGAGTCCATCTATCAACTGTTACTGCTTATCATATTCAGAGTCCAGGGGGTGGGGGCTAGAGCCGATCCCAGTTCACATTGGGCTAAGGCAGGGTCATCAGGACTGACACATAGAGACAGACCTCCATTAATGCTCACATTCAAACTATTTAGATTTGCATGTCTTTGGACGGTGGGTGAAAACCAGAAAACATGGTAAAAACCCACACTAACTCGGGGAGAACAGGCAAACTCCACTCGATGGAACCGAAGGCGGGTTTGTGTTTGGACCCCTCTTGCTGTGAGGCGGCAGTGCTAACGCCGGGCTGGGCGGCATGGCCTAAAATTAATATCATGGTATAACTTTGAAGCACAGATGGTAATAGAATATATATATATATATAGTGTCACTCTATATTTGTTTTTCCTTAAATGTCAATATAATTGAGTGTCAATATAATTGCTTGAGTAGAGCACTGGCATGGCAAATGCATGGCAATTTCCAACCATTCTGAGGTCAACGTAAACCATCAAAAAGTCTAAATGTTATCTTTTTACATTTATTATTGTCATCTAAAAGAAAACATGCAATTCAAATGAATAGGAAAAACTGATTGTAATTTCAATTAGATATTTACTTTGATTGGCATTGGAAGTGTTGTGTATTATAAGAGATATATTATAATAGAGCTAGTGTTAGGAAGTTAGACAGGTCATAATTCCCTCTCTAATTTCTATTTTACCCCTGCGATAGCCTAGCAACCTGTCCAGGGTGTGCCCTGTTTTCGCTCAATGTCAGCTGGGATCGGCTTCATCACCCCCAGCAATCCTGACCAGGATAAGCAGTTTAGATAATTGATGGATGGATGGATATCTGTTTTATATTGCTGTGAAAACTACATTTTACAAGATTACATTTGAACATATCATGATAGCTTTATAATTTACCTTTCCAATTCTAATTTTTACTGATTCGAGCTTGGAGGCACCATGGGAGTCAATGCAACCTTGATTGCTGTATAGCTCTTTACACAAGATGGTCACAACAATGATTCTGAGCAGCATGCATGTGAATGATTTACAATATAATAAGTGTTTGATAAGTGTCACAACTTGCTGTTGTGACAAATTGTGAACACTACGTCTTCTTCACTCACTGTCACACATTGTGTGTATGGCTTTGACGTTGCTGTCCGTGCTGCTGTGTGCCAATGTAAAACTATAATGCAACACACGTGTGTTAATGTAAAAATGCAAAAAAAGTTAAATATAAAACTGAACAGTCGGTTATGATCAGCTGAAAAATAGCTAGTTTCGCTAAGCAGCCGATAAATTGTTGCATCTCTAGGCTCTGCCTGTCAGCATGGTTTAGTTAAAATTCATACCATTGGGCAAATTCATACGGGTGTACTTTCTATACCTTGTAGGGCTTCCACCCCTACTAATACTAGTTGTGTTTGCAGTCACTTGTACACACAGATTGCGTTTCAGAAGTGTCATGTGAAGACATAATGGCAGATTCTGAATGTGTTTTCCCCTCAGGGTTCAGTAACCCGGGGACTTCAGTGTACAGTGATGTCATGATCATACTCTCTGTTGGAAGATGCAGTGCTGCTTCTGCTTCACTTCTCCATTGGGATACCTGTTTTTCCTTCATTATAATCACAGCCCAGTGATCTTTTATATTGTGATTGGTCAAGGACAAGAGAGGACAAAAACCCTCCATCATTTAGGGAACATACAGCTGAGAGAACTAGGGTTGATGGAGCGTTGGGCTGAAGAAACACAGGTATGAGGGAACACAGGGCCGAGGGAACATAGGATTGAAGGAACAAACTGCTCAGGTAACATGGGGTTGAGGGAACGTAGGGTCAAAGTAACATATGGCTGAGGGAATATAGGGAAAAAACATAGAGTAGATGGAACAAAGGCTTAGGGAACATTGAGCTGAGGGAACAAAGGATTGAGGGACGATAGGGCCGAGGGAACATAGGGTTGAAGGAAAATACATCTGAATGAAAATAGGGTTGATGGAACGCAGGGCCAAGCAAACAGGGTTGAGGGAACAAATGGTTGAGGGAATATAGGGCAGAGGGAACACTGGGTTGAGGGAACATTGATTGAAGGCAATATAGGGTTAACAGAACATAAGGTTGAGGGAATATCAGGCAGAAGGAACACAGGGTCGAGGGAACATAGGCTTGAAGGAACATACGGCTTAGGGAACATGGGGTTGAGGGAATGTAGGGTCCGGGGAACATAGGGATGAGGGAACATAAGGCTGAGGCAATATGGGGCTAAGGAAACATAGGGTTTAGGAAACAGAGGGTGGGGGGAACATAGTCTTGAGTGAGATCAAAACAGGTATACTAAATAAGTAATCACACAGGAACAATAAATAAGTGAAAACGTTAAAAGAGCAATGACTACAATATGAACGGACCGAATGATTGTTAATATTGCACAGATTATATATATTGCAGGGTGGATATATGGATTTATATAGTCGTTTTTTTTGGTATGTGTGGTCTACTGGGAGCAGAGTTGGTTGTGCAGCCTGACAGCGGCAGGACGAAAGGACCTGTGGTACATCTCCCTCACACACCGGGGGTGAAGCAGCCGGTGGCTGAAGGAGCTGCATAGTGCTGCCAGAGTGTCCTGCATGGGGTGGGAGGTGTTGTCCATCAGGGATGATAGTTTAGCCATCATTCTCCTGTCTCCCACCACTTCCACCGTATCTAGTGGACACAGCAGGCCTTCTTCACTTCACAGACCACTCCATAAAAGATGGATGATGCCACCACAGAGATGAAAAAGGTCATCAGGAGTGCTCGCTGCACTCCAAAAGACCTCAGTCTCATCGGCAGATAAAGTCTGCTCTGACCCTTTTTGTACAGTGCATTTGTGTTGTCTGTCCAGTCCAGTTTATTGTTCAGGTGAACACCCAGGTACTTATAAGATTTCACAATCTCAGTGTCCATTCCCTGGATGTTCACTGGTACCGGAGGAGAGTGTTTACCCCGGCGGAAGTCCACCCCCAGCTCTTTGGTTTTCCCTGAGTTGATCTAGAGGCGGTTTGCTGGCACCATCCTACAGGATATAAGTCCTGGTTCAGTTCCCTGTATTCCCTGTCATCACCGGCGGAAATGAGGCCGACGATTGCAGAGTCATCAAAGAAATTTTGCAGGTGGCAGTTAGCAGAGTTGTGTATGAAGTCTGAGGTGTATATGGTGAAGAGGAAGGGAGCGAGAATGGTTCCTTGTGGGGCCCCCGTGCTGCAGGAAACCAGGTCGGACTCACACTCCTGTATCCTCACATACTGTGGACGGATGGTGACGTGGTCCAGGATCCATGCAGTGAGGTGGTGGTCCACCCCTGTCTGCTTCAGCTTCAGCTTAGGCTGGCTGGTTTTGAAGGCACTGGGGAAATTGAAAAACACGATTTTCACAGTGCTTACAGCCTTTTCCAGGTGAGAGAGGCATCTGTGTAGAAGGTAGATGACAGCGTCATCCACCCCGATGCCAGGTTGGTAGGCAAACTGAACGGGTCCATTGATGAGCTCAGCATTCGGTGGAGATGCACAAGGACCAGCCTGTCCAGGGTCTTCATCAGGTGGGATTTTAGCGCCACCTGAAGCTGTTGAGGTCCTTGGGTTGCGGAGTCTTTGGCTCTGGTATCACGCAGGATGTTTTCCACAGCTGTGGCATTCTCCCCAGCTTCAGGCTCAGGTTGAATATGTGCTTCACTATTCCACACAGCTGGTCCACACCGCTAATCTACAGGGGCTGCAGACGATGGGGGTTGCTACAGCATGGAGGTCTGGATAGGGCGAGGGGTGGATGACTGATCAAATCTGTGTGAGAATAAGTTCAGATCATTCACTTTTGGTCCCCCACAGGCTGTATGTTGGGTCCGTTGTGGTCAGACATTTCCCTGAGGCCCTTCCAGACCCTATTGATATTTTTCTGCTGCAATTGATCCTCCATTGTCCTCCTGTAGTTGTTCTTGCCTTCCCTGATCCTCCTCCTCAGCTCCTTCTGCACAGTCTTCACCTCATTCTTGTTTCCTGACTTAAATGCCCTTTTCTTCTCCTTGAGGAGGGCCTTTATCTAAGGAGTGATCCAGGGTTTGCTGTTGGAAAAACAATGTACAGTCCTGGTGGGTACGGTGTTCTCCACACAGAAGTTGATATTGTCCGTAATATAGTGTCTGAGACTGTTGATGTCCTCCCAATGGGCATCACTAAAAACTTCACACACAGTTAAGTCAAAACAGTCCTTCAGAGCCTTATCGGCCTCATCGGACCATATTTTCACTGTGTGAGTCACAGCTGGCTGCCTGTGTACAAGAGGTTTATACACAGGCAGCAGGTGCACCAGGTTGTGATCGGATCTTCCCAGAGGAGATAGAGGTGATGAGGTGTATGGCTCCTTGGTGTTGGCATAGAACAGATCCAGTGTTTTATTGTCTCTTGTGTGGAATGTGACATATTGGGTGAATGTGGGCAGAGTGGAGGACGGAGGGGCATGATTAAAGTCACCAGAGATAAGGAGGAGGGCATTGGGGTGTTGTGTCAGCAGACTGCTTGTCACCGAGTGGATGACGTCACAGGCCGCCTCAGCGTTAGCAGAGGGGGGAACATTTCCCATGATGATGTAGGGGAGGACGGGTTTATAACATCTCCTCCTATCAATTGCAACACTGCCCCAGCACGGCTTCCTTGTCTCTTCCTCCTCAGCTCACTGGGAACCCTGGGGTCTCTCCTCCGGTAGCAACACCGCCGTGTTACGGAATGCTATCAGCTGATCCCTGGTGTAAACAATTGGACCGTGCGTTCTGGATCCCCGGACACACTTGGAAAAAGTGCAATAAAAAATAAATATACAACGACAAAGGGCAGAAGGAACAAAAGGGGCGAGGGAACATAAGTATGAGGGAATGTAGCATCCGGGAACATGGGGATAAGGAAACAAATGGATGACGTAATATAGGGCCCAGGAAACATAGGGTTGAGGGAACAGAGGATGAGGGAACATAGGGTTGAAAGAACATAGTGCTGAGGAAAAATACAGCCAAGGTAACATAGGGTTGAAGGAACACAGGGCCAAAGTCACATAAGGTTTAAGAAACATTTGGGCCGAGGGAACATAGGGTTGAGGTAACTGTTAGGATGGCCACGTAGCGGCTGGAGTTTAAAAGTAGGAGGCTTGACACAGAGGTTATGTACAGACCAACCAGGTGTTTATTTCACAAACAATTATATCAATTAACATGACATACAACATTAAGTGGACCACGGACAGCATGTGGTCCTGGCAGCAACAGTGCTTGGTGATTACTGGCAACCTTATATAGCCTGCCCCTGACGAGGACCACAACCTCACTGCCATAAAGGTAACTCTGCCCCTCCCCTGGCAACACAATTATCTAAATCACAACAAATACATTCAAATACATTCCTATCACCCTAATGCCAATCATCTGCATGGTCTCTATATGTGTTACACACACAATAGAGTCATCTTAAGCCTGAAAAGGGACTTAAACTTAACTAACACCCCTCTACTAAATACTGCTTGGTACATCCAGAACTATGAAATGGTGCTCAGTTACAGTGAGGACTCTCTTAGCCCGAACACCCCAGAGAGGAGACACAACCAGAGGTAAGTGACTTTATCACAACAGACATTTCATGTTGTTTGACTGCACAATCAATCAACAGTTTATACCCCCAATCGTCATTGGAAAATATTTAACTACAATGTGCACATTATGTTGAGGTAACATAACTAGCCAAACTAATCATATGTTTATCTTCACAGGCCCAGCCTCTAAACACTTCAAACAGCAGCAGCAACAACATCCCACAGAAAACAATCAACACACAGCTCAAGAAAACATTCAACCCTTTGAGTGTGTCTCTTATTTCTTATAAGAGACACACATTACAAGCAATTGTACAGGTATTGCATCTATGCTATGATGGTGGCGCACATAGATGCAGCGACCTCTCTCTGTCCCAACCATGCGGTGTTTTGTTCGTTAAATAAGTGTTTGTCCGAAAGTTTTCCGTGTTCGTCTCGTATGTCTATATTGGAGTATTACAAATACAGTCGACAGGCTCTGCTAGACATCTGCAAGAGCAAGATCCACAAAGTTGTGGACATTACTGCAGTGGCACTAAGGGAGCTCGGAATACTCCGCCGGACTGAGACTACACCGGACTCGACTGCTACCCCTCCCCCGGAAAGGAAGCCTCGGAAGCGGTGTGCGAGGAAGCAGAAGAGGGGCAAGCGCGGAGGTATCCGGGCTAGACTAGCGGCTAGCCCAACTCGCCCAGCCATACCATCCATCATCCTAGCAAACGTACGCTCCTTGGACAATAAAATGGATCATATCAGACTGCTGCGGTCAACGAATCGGACAGTGAGTAACTGCTGTATGCTTGTTTTCACTGAAACATGGCTCAATGACAACATCCCCGACTCCGCTGTACAACTGGAACAGCTGACATGCTATAGAGCTGACAGAGCCCTCGTACACGGAGGCAAGACCCGCGGGGGCGGGGTCTGTGTTTACATCCGTGATGCGTGGTGCCGTGATGCAGTAGTGGTATGTAAACACTGTTCACCACTGGCGGAGGTTATGATCATTAAGTGCCGTCCTTATTACCTACCGAGGGAGTTTACTGCGATTCTGCTGGTTGCGGTATACATCCCCCAACCTCCAACACCAGTGACAGGTACGCGGCACTTTGTGAATTATATCAAGCCATCAGTGAACAACAGACAGCACACCCAGATGGATTCACCATTCTCGCTGGAGATTTTAACCATGCAAATCCAAAAACTGTCCTTCCAAAACTCTACCAGCATGTCAATTTCCCTACAAGAGGAGGAAACACTTTGGACCAAGTTTTCACTTCACACAAGGGAGCATACAAGGCCTCCCCTCTCCCCCACATCGGACTCTCTGATCACATCACTGTGATGCTAATCCCAGCATACAGACCGAGAGTAAAAATCACTAAGCCGGTCCGGAAACAGGTACGTGTGTGGCCAGAGGGGGCCACCTCTGCTCTTCAGGACTGTTTTGCAACAACAGACTGGGAAATGTTTAAACAAGCAGCCACATACAACAGCCACACTGACATTAATGAATACACAGACACTGTTACCGCTTACATCAGTAAGTGCATTGATGATGTGACCCACACAAAGACCATCGTCACTCGGGCTAACCAGAAGCCATGGCTGACAGGGGATGTCCATCGGCTGCTGAGGGCCAGAGACAACGCCTTCAAAGCTGGGGAGGAAACTGGCCTGAGAACAGCAAGAGCCAACCTGTCCCGTGGCATCAGGAAAGCAAAACAGGACTATACAAAGAAGTTAACCTGCCACTTTAAAGACAGCAGAGACACGCGGAACCTGTGGAAGGGCATTCGGACCATCACGGACTACAAGCCCGCGCCACAGATCTGCGATGACAACATCTCTCTGCTCAACAACCTCAACAGCTTCTTTGAACGGTTCGAAGCAACTAACAACACAAGCCCAAAGAAAACTCCACCCCCTCCCCACGATCAGGCTCTGTGCCTGTCCGCTGCCAGTGTGAAGAGGATATTCGCCACTATCAATCCACGGAAAGCAACAGGCCCAGACAACATTCCAGGCCGGGTGTTGAAGGACTGCGCTGAGGAGTTAAAGAAAGTCTTCACTGACGTCTTTAACATTTCTTTGAGGCAAGCTGTAGTTCCGTCACATTTCAAGGCCACTATCATCATACCTGTGCCAAAGAAACCTGCTCCATCCTGCTTCAATGACTACCGACCCGTTGCACTGACCCCCATCTTGATGAAGTGTTTTGAACGGCTAGTTATGTCACACATCAAGTCCTCCCTCCCAGCCACCCTAGACCCCTACCAGTTTGCTTATCGAGCCAAACGGTCCACCGAGGATGCGATCTGCTCTGCTCTCCACCCTGCCCTCACCCACCTGGACACAACAGACTCATACGTCAGAATGCTGTTCTTAGATTTTAGTTCCGCATTCAACACCATCATCCCACAACAACTTATCTGTAAACTGGTCCAGCTGGGGCTCAGCACCTCGCTTTGCAACTGGGTGCTGGACTTCCTCAGCGAGAGGCCACAGACAGTACGGGTCGGCAATAACACCTCGAGCAGCATCACACTCAGCACTGGGGCCCCCCAAGGCTGTGTGCTCTCGCCCCTGCTCTTCACCCTGCTGACTCACGACTGCACACCAACCTACAGCACAAATCACATGGTGAAGTTTGCGGATGATACCACTCTGGTGGGTCTCATCACTAAGAACGATGAGACCAGCTATAGGAAGGAGGTCAACCTTCTGACCATGTGGTGCAGCAACAACAACCTCCTGCTGAATGTCAGCAAAACTAAGGAGATTGTTGTTGACTTCAGGAGACGCCACACTGAGCACCCACCACTGACCATCGATGGTGCGGCAGTGGAGCGAGTGAGTGGCACAAAATTCCTGGGGGTGTACATCAGCGACGACCTCTCCTGGACCACCAACACTGCATCACTGGCGAAGAAAGCCCATCAGCGCCTCTACTTCCTCCGAAAATTGTAGCACGCACGAGCCCCCCATCAATCATGTGCACATTCTACCGAGGCACCATTGAGAGCATCCTGTTCAGCTGCATCACCGTGTGGGGCGGGAGCTGCGCTGAATACAGCAGGAAAGCCCTGCAGCGTGTGGTTAACACAGCTGCAAAGATCATCGGTGCCCCACTCCCCTCCATGCAACACACATACAGCACTCGCCTCACCCGCAAAGCGACCAGGATTGTGAGCGAGGCCAGCCATCCCGCTCACAGTCTGTTCACCCTCCTGCCCTCTGGAAGAAGGTATCGGAGCCTGCATGCCCGCACCACCAGACTCAAAAACAGCTTCATCCACCAGGCTGTCAAGAAACTAAATTCTCCCCTCTCTCCCCTCAGCCACATCAACAGGGCTGTCAGTAAGCTGAAATACCCCCCCCCCCCCCCCCCCCCCTGCTTTCTGCCTTGCTACACTGTGGACTAACTGTCTTTGCACTATTACTATTACTATTACTAGTTTAAATACACACCATACAGACTGAAATTGCTGCTATTATTTATTTATCTATTTAAAAAATGCACTACTACATTACTTTTTGCTGCCAGTATTGACTGCCTCTTTGCACAATTATTTTTACTTATTTTATTCATACAGAACTCCTATATTTTATGCCATTGTCTATCTTGTCTACTTTTAGTGTTGTCTCGTATATTTGTGTTTGTGCCTGTGCACTTTTTATATGTTCACCGCGGGATAGGGGGAAACGTTTTCTCGATTCCCTCACATGTCTTGTACATGTGAAGTGTTGACAATAAAGCTGACTTTGACTTTGACTTTGAATTGTGCTACAATTGCTTGTAATGGAAAAGTTCTTCCTTACAGTAACATAGGGGTGTGGAAACATGGGTTTGAGGCAACATTGACACACCCCCCATTAAACTTGTCACAACTTGTGTGCCTGTTCTGGAGGAATTCTCTTTATTCAGCTCTCAGTAGCTTCTACTTAAATCTCTGATATGTTGTACTGTGTTAAGTTACTGCTCCTGCTGCATCACATTGATGGCAAACAAGGTGGTTGTATTTATCACAAATAGAGCTTTAAAGCAGCAGTGTTTGGCAGCAATATATTACTTAATAGAACGTTACAGTAATGTGTTTACTTTTGTCTTTAGTGTAGTGTAAGGAATTACAGTTGGGAATTTAGTAATTACATTGCAGTTACCAATCCCTAATGTTCTGTTACTTTGACTTTTGGAGGTCTGCCTCTTCTCTCTTTTACCCAGAGTTATGGAGGTTTGTGCCTTGAGAAGACAAACAGGTCCAGGATGAGGCTAGCCTCTATCAAAACAGGAGAAACACAAACTGTAGGCTGGCTAGTTTTTGAAACTGCATGTGTGGTTTTCTATTTCAACACTTTTATGTAAAATACAAAGTGCATTACAATGGTCAGCAGACAAGCAAGCATCCTAATATGCACGCATTGAGATCAGCTGAACCCCTTTGTTGCTAAATGACTTGGCAGTCAGCACAACATTGTTCGTCTGTATATAGCTGCTAGATTTGTAACTTGTTGCCAGGCTGTAACAGTTGCTAAATCTAGTGTCAAAGTCAACAGCCTGGCAATAGTGATAAGAACTGTGTGTAAAGTCTACATGGAAAGTAAAAGCTTTCACAAACTGAGTAAGGGTTAAATCATTGCTTTATTACAGCAATGACATGATTTGCAAAACAAATGATATTAAATATTAGTTAGGTCTGTGTTGCATATACATATATGTTGCATATACATATATATGCAACATAGACCTAACTAATATAATTTATATATATTACAAGAGTAAAAAAAGAAGAGTCGGCAGCATGATGGAAGCAGGACAGTTTCCCAACCGTTGACTTTCCACTTAAATAATTGCTCAGGAAAATCAGAGGCGGGTTACACCACACTGATGAGAGGGAGTGGAAAATGCTGCCTGTAATCTCTTTCCCTCCTCCTCCCTCTAAAAGTGCAAATGCTCACATGAATTAACACCGACCACACGCAAGAGTGTTCATCCAGGCTGGTATATACGGTGGGTAAAATAAGTATTGAATACGTCACCATTTTTCTCAGTAAATATATTTCTAAAGGTGCTATTGACATGAAATTTTCACCAGATGTCGGTAACAACCCAAGTAATCCATACATACAAAGAAAACAAAACAAATACGTTCAGAAATTAAGTTATGTGTAATAAAATGGAATGACACAGGGAAAAAGTATTGAACACACTGACTGAAATTTATTTAATACTTCTTACAAAAGCCTGGCCCATCCTTCCACACAAACAGTCTTCAAATCTTGAAGGTTCCGTGGGCCTCTTCTATGAACTCTGATCTTTAGTTCTTTCCATATATTTTCTATTGGATTCAAGTCAGGTGATTGGCTGGGCCATTCTAGCAGCTTTATTTTCTTTCTCTGAAACCAATTGAGAGTTTCCTTGGCTGTGTGTTTGGGATCATTGTCTTGCTGAAATGTCCACCCTCGTTTCATCTTCATCATCCTGGTAGATGGCAGCAGGTTTTCATCAAGAATGTCTCGGTACATTTTTCCATTCATCCTTTATTCAATTATATGAAGTTTGCCAGTGCGTATGCTGAAAAACAGCCCCACACCATGATATTCCCATCTCCAAACTTCACTTTTGGTATGGTGTCTTTGGGGTGATGTGCAGTGCCATTTGACCTCCAAACATGGTATGTATTATGGCATCCAAAGAGTTCAATTTTGGTCTCATCTGTCCAGACGATATTCTCCCAGTATTTCACAGGCTTGTCTAAATGTTGTGCAGCAAACTTTAAACGAGCTTCAACATGCTTATTCTTCAGCAATGGAGTCTTGCATGGTGAGCGTGCATACAGGCCACGGCGGTTGAGTGCATTACTTATTGTTTTCTTTGAAACAATTGTACCTGCTAATTCCAGGTCTTTCTGAAGCTCTCCACAAGTGGTCCTTGGCTCTTGGACAACTCTTCTGATAATTATTTTCACTCCTCTGTCAGAAATCTTGTGAGGAGCACCTAATCGTGGCCGGTTTATGGTGAAATTATGTTCTTTCCACTTCCGGATTATGGCCCCAACAGTGCTCCCTGGAACATTCAGAAGTTTAGAAATCCTTCTGTAACCAATGCCATCAGTATGTTTTGCAACAATAAGGTTGCGAAGGTCTTGAGAGAGCTCTTTGCTTTTACCTATCATGAGATGTTTCTTGTGTGACACCTTGGTAATGAGACACCTTTCTATAGGCCATCAGATGGGACTGAACCAGCTGATATTAATTTGCACTGACAAGGGGCAGGATTGCTTTCTAATTACTGATAGATTTCAGCTGGTGTCTTGGCTTTCCATGCCTTTTTGCACCTCCCTTTCTTGTGTTCCTTTTCTTCATGTGTTCAATACTTTTTCCCTGTGTCATTCAATTTTATTACACATAACTTAATTTCTGAACTTATTTGTTTTGTTTTCTTTGTATGTATGGATTACTTGGGCTGTTACCGACATCAGGTGAACATTTCATGTCAATAGCACCTTTAGAAATATATTTACTGAGAAAAATGGTGACGTGTTCAATACTTATTTTACAAGCTGTATGTCAAACTGGTATGACTGGGAAGAGGCAGAGACAGGCATGAAGTAACATTTCACTCAATTAAATTTTATTCTCAGTATACTTCTATTGCATGATGTCCATGCATTACCTAATCAATTAAAGCTGCAAGCAGCGATGTTCAGGCCAGGTAGTGTTGGGCAGCCTTTTTGGAAATTTGTAGGAGGCGCTATTGAGGCAAATTTTGCATGCAAAGGCCAAAACCCATAACAAATATTTATTTTCATCACCTGAAACATATGTGCAAATTTCCTTTTGCCAGTATGTGGCCCTATGACTTTGTGAAAATGTTTGCATGGAAATGTGTTCAGGCCTGGACCAGCATCATGCATAAGAAATTTGGGCCAGATAAGATAATATACCTCAGTTACATCAACTTCCACTTTCATGGCGAACGGCACGAAATGTGGGGAAATGGGTGCCACACCACATCAAGGCCATATAACTCACTATTTTGAAAACTTTTCAAAAGAAAGGTCTCGAGATCATCATGACGGAAATTTGAAGTTGATCGCGAACATTTTGTAGGAGGAGTTCGTTAAAATACAAAGCCTGAAAACAGGGAAAGTAGGCTAAAAATTGCAAAAAATGGCTGAATTATTGTAGCGCCCCTAGTGGTGGAATGGAATGAAAGTTCCAGGGTATGTCACAGGATGCAATGTGGACATATGCTTCTAATTTTGTGATGATAGGCCAAATGGTTTTGAGGTTATGTGTATTGATGTACAAAGCCACGCCCATTGGAAGTTAACTGGTCTATATCTTCGAACACAATGAGATATCAACAAGCTTTGATAACTTTTGAAAAGATTAAATGATGATGCACAGAAAATTTGTTAGCAGGCTGTTCCTGCGCCGTATGTGTGTGTATGAATGTTAATTACAGTCCTGAAGGGCAGGTGGCACCTTGCATGGTAGCCACTGCCGTGAATGTGTGCGAATGGGTGAATGATGACATGCAGTGTAAAAGCGCTTTGGTTGTAAAACTAGAAAAGCGCTATACAAGTACAGCCCATTTACACTTTCAGACTGTTTTAAATCAAGCCCAGACATGCAACTCTTAAAGTCACAATCAGAACAGTTTCCAGTCATTCCTCTTTCCCCATTCGGTGTTCCATTCATGAGCTCTGATTCATCTGCTTTGGCGTCAACAAGATTTCTTGTTCCTGTTGAATTACTGTGTAAACAGTGATGGGGCTGGATGTTTTAAGCTGACTTCCTGCTTGTCAGGGGTGTGAGCCAACTGGAAATCAAATGCAGCACTAATAAGGTTGGTTATAAGAGTCAGTTAAGCCATATATTTGAAGCACAAATAAGTTGTTCTTCACACAACACTGAAAAACAACACTGATAAATTATTCAACTGTAACAAATCTTTCCAGAAACAATGTTATGGTTAACCTTGATATTATACCTAAGCATGAATGGTTTTTTTATGACTTAGATTCAGGGATACATTTTTTGGGTTTCAGGAATATTGCTTTTTATATATTAAATGTGATATTGTCAGTGCTGTGAACAACAAAAACAGATGTAAGTTAAAGCTGCATTTATCAATGTTTTGGCCAATAAACCACACAAAACAACCTGTAAACATATACAGAATAACATTAGCATTCATTTGGAGTTGTCTTTGTGCCAACCTGATGAATCTAGGTCCAATATTCACTTCCTTTTACCTCTGTATTGTTCTCCACCAACTCCTAAAAAAAATAAAAAATATTTAGCTGCTAAATGCTCCACTGTTTACCAGCTAGTTTCTAACTGGGTCAGTCTATTGTTTGGTGATGAGCAGGAAATGTTCAGTGGGTTTATCAGAGTGTTTTGATTAAAACACCTAGCTGCTGCTGCTGGAAGCTAGGCTGATGAGAGCTCTGAGACTGAACCAGCACTGTTTAGCAGTGGGCCGTAAAACTAAAACAAGCTGAAAGGAGCTAGAAAGTGTTATAGAACTGAGGAGATAGGTGGGTAGTTTGGCAGGTTGATAGACAGGCAGGTAGGTAGAGCGCTCGGTTAAATTGTGGGCTGTAAAACTATAGGAGATGGGTTGGTAGTTTGGTAGCTTGACAAGCAGGTAGACAGGCAGGAAGGGAGGTAGGAAGGTAGCTAGATAGGCATGTAGTAAGACAGGCACGTAGGTAGGCGGGTAGACAGGCAGATAGGTAGACATCTCTTTATACATCCATGAGGTAGACAGACAGGTAGCCTGCCAATCATTGTATTTAGGCAAAATCCATGGATTGGACAGGCTTTTTACAGACCTGAGACAGCCACCAGATATTTGTTTCCTTTTTTTGTTAGAGGATTTGATTAATTGATTGCTGTCAGGAGAATTCCAACAAAAATATAATAAATGTCTTTAAAGAAGATTACAACTGAACAACTGTGACTGTGGCTCAGGGGTAGAGCAGGACGTCGTTCAATCAAACCCCAAATTGCTCTCGTAGGCTGTACCTGCTGTGTATGAATGGGAATGAATGGTAGGCAGGTCGCACCTTGCTTGGTAGCCTGCAGTCAGTGTATAAATGGGTGTGAATGGGTTAACGTACAAGCCCATTAACCATTTACAAACTTAAAGTAAAATTGAGACAGGTATGAGTGCATACAAGGGAAGCTCAGTTACAGTAAGAGGAGTACTTTTGATTTTTCTTCACTTTAGCTGTTATCTAAATTGTACACTTAACAATGTACTGCATAGAAATGTCTCTGAATCAAAAGAAGGATGTGGCACATATCTTGCTCATAGGTTCCAATTTGTCTGTGGCATCAGTGAGGGAGCAGTTGAATGTCCTGCCACACTCTAGATAATATGAGGGCAAAGTTGGCCTGATTAAAAAAAATCCCCTTTAACCACAGATCAAATGATTTATTTAGCACCAGAGCCCAGGGCCTTATTTATGCCTGAAATCTGATATTCTGACATGCTTCAACACTTGTGTGTGACATTTATGCTCTTATTTTGTTGTGCCACCCCAACTTTTAATCACTAAGGTCTTTAGATTGTATTGAGCAAATTTGAAGTGGATCTGATGAATTCCCTAGGAGGAATTTGTTAAAGTTTAGCACCTGTAAATGGCCGAAAAAGTGATGAAAATGCACACACAAATCTAAATGGCTGACTTCCGGTTGGGTTTGGAGCATGGTCCCAAGAGGCTTTTTTAAAAATCCACATGAGATACATGTGCCTACCAAATGCCATGCATCTAAGTCAAACATAGCGCTGGGGCAGCTTATTTGAAAATTTGTAGGGGGCGCTATCTTGGCAATGTCAAATGGCAAAGCACGAATCTGATACGAAATATTTATGTACATCACCTATTACACGTGTGAGAAGATCCATGAGTTTATGAGCATCCAAAGCCACAGAAAAATCATTGCGAACAAAGCGTTGCCACGGGAACGGGGTTCAACGAAAACTAACAATATTCAGGATGATGCATCAAAAAGGTCTTAAGGCTTTCCTTACCAGATTTGAAGTCGATCTGATGACTGTAACTCCTTATTATCAGGCTGCTCTAATAAGTCTCTTAAATCTCTACAGTTGATCCAGAATGCTGCAGCACGTGTTCTAACAAAAACTAAGAAAAGAGATCATATTACTCCAGTATTAGCTTCTCTGCACTGGCTCCCTGTTAAATCAAGAATAGAATTTAAAATTCTTCTACTTACCTACAAAGCTCTAACTGGCCAGGCACCGTCTTATCTTAAGGAACTTATAGTTCCACATTACCCAACTAGAGAGCTGCGCTCAATCAATGCAGGGTTACTTGTGGTTCCTAGAGTATATCAAAGTAGGATGGGAGCCAGAGCCTTCAGTTATCAGGGTCCTCTTCTGTGGAACCAGGTTCCAGTTTCAGTCCGGGGGGCATACACACTCACCACTTTTAAGAGCAGCCTTAAGACCTTCCTTTTTGATAGCGCTTATAGTTAGGGCTGGCTCAGGTTTGCCTTGGTCCAGCCCCTAGATATGCTGCTATATGCCTAGACAGCCGGGGGACTACCTAGGATACACTGAGCTCCTCTCTCCTCTTCTCTCCCTCCTTCTTTATGTATTAATCTCTTATTTATGCACATTACTGATTTTGCTTCTTCCCCGGAGTCCTTGTGCTTTCTAGCCTTGCAGGTTCCCAGGAATCAGGGTTATATTTGGACTGTCATCGTGCCACCTGCTGAGGCCCTGCTGACACCCACTGCTACTACCACTATCGTTATTAGTCACATTACTATTATTATTCCCTGTACTATTATGCTTATTGACTTTGCTTCTACCCTGGAGTCTTTGTGCTTTCTCGCTTCGCAGGCCTCTATAAATTGTGGCTGTACCTGGACTGTGGTCGTGCCTCCTGCTATGGCCCTGCTGACACCAACTGCTACTACCATTATTATTATTAGTCACATTACTATTACTATTCCCTATTTCATAATTATAATTCTACTATAATAATTGCTGCTGTTATTATAAGTAGTCTCAATTTTTTCCTTCGTTACTCTGCTTACTACTCTTATTATATTAATCATTTATGTCATATACATTGAATATGTTGTATCTCTGTTATGCTGTTCATTCTGTACACATGACATCTATTGCATTCTGTCCATCCTGGGAGAAGGATCCCTCCTCTGTCGCTCTCCCATAGGTTTCTTCCTTTTTTCTCCCTGTTAAAGGGGTTTTTTAGGGGAGTTTTTCCTGTGCCAATGTGAGGGTTCCGGGACAGAGGATGTCGCATGTGTACAGATTGTAAAGCCCTCTGAGGCAAATTTGTAATTTGTGATTCTGGGCTATACAAAATAAACTGAATTGAATTCATATACATCAAAGTATAAAGCTTGTCATTTCCTTTTGCCAGTCGGTGGCGCTATGCTTTTGTGAATTTTTTTGCATTGGAATCTGTTCAGCCCTGAACCAGTATCATGCATAAGAGATTTTGGCCAGATTGGACTATGTACCTTGGAGTTACAACAACTTCCTTTTTCATGGCGACAGGCACGAAGTTGCCACAAATTGGTCGCCACGCCACGTCAAGGTCCTTGGATCAAAACTCACCATTTTGATAACTTTTGATCATAAAGGTCTCAAGATCATCCTGATCAAATTTGAAGTCGATTGCATAAATTTTGTAGGAGGAGTTTGTCAAAGTACAACGCCTGAAAATGACGAAAATGCAAGAAATTGACCATTTACTGTATCGCCCCCTAGTGGTAGAATGGAATGACAATTTGTAGCAGGATGCCTTGTGGAGATACGCTGCAAATTCCGTGGTTATAGGTCAAATGGTATTTACGTGATGTGTATTGATGTAGGAAGCCACACCCATATCAAGTTCATCGGTCCATATATTCTAAATGTAACATGATCTCAACAAAAATTTCAATTACTTTTGATGAGATTGATCAGATAAGGATCCACATGAAATTTGGTGGAAATGTGTGTGAAATTTCAAGTCAATTGGACCGAATGAAAAACTTAAATTGTAGGGGGCACTAGCGAGCCATTTTGTCATATCTAAATGGGAGACCTTGAAAATATCTACATTTTCAAAAGTCCTGATATGCATGTCAAATTTGGTGAGTTTTTGAGCATGATAAAGCCCTCAAAAAGGCAATTCATTTGGCAGAAGAAGAATGAGAAGAAACACTACAGTTTCAAGAGGGCCTTCGCAGCCCGACGTTGTCGGTGCTCGGGCCCTAATTACAGTTTAAAGAGGGCCTTCGCAAACCAACAATGTCGGTGCTCGGGCCCTAATAAGAAAAAATAGTTTCAAGAGGTCCAGAGCACCGACATCGTTGAGGTCGGTGCTCGGGCCCTAATTAAAGCAGTAATAGTAACAGTAACAGTAAAATAAATGTTTGTAATATTATAAATAATTGTAGCAGTGGGTGTCAGGAGGCACGACCACAGTCCAGGTAGAACCATGATCCATGAAATCTGCGAGGAGAGAAAACAAAGTTAGTTTTGTGCATTAATGGGACATGCATGCATACAGATGGGTGTCTTAGGAGGAGCTATTTAATTGTTTCCCTGACCACAATAACAGAACAGCTGTTGTCAGTACTCTAAGGAACCCCTCTTCATCCATTTCCTCTACTATGAACCTGCCTGACATATGCTTAGCTTAGACACATTTCCCAGGAATCGGGGTTATATTTGGACTGTCATCGTGCCACCTACTGAGGCCCTGCTGACACCCACTACTACTACCACTATCATTATTAGTCACATTACTATTATTATTGCCTGTACTATTACGCTTATTGACTTGCTTGTACCCTGGAGTCTTTGTGCTTTCTCGCTTCGCAGGCTTCTATAAATCGTGGCTGTACCTGGACCGTGGACGTGCATTCTGCTACGGCCCTGCTGACACCGACTGCTACCACCATTATTATTACTAGTCACATTACTATTACTATTACCTGTACCATTAAGCATTTTAGCTTTACTTCCACCCTGAAGCCCTTTTGCTTTCTCGTTCTGCAGGTTTCCATGAATCGTTGTGGTACCTGGACCGTAGTCGTGCCTCCTGCTGTGAGCCGACTGACACCCACTACTACTTCGATTATTATTATTAGTCACATTACTATCCCTATTTTCATGGCTATAATTCTACTGTAATAATTGCTGCTGTTATTATAAGTAGTCTTATTATATGAATCATTTATGTCATATACATTGAATGTGTTGTATCTCTGTTATGCTGCTCATTCTGTACACATGACATCTATTGCATTCTGTCCATCCTCGGAGAAGGATCCCTCCTCTGTCGTTCTCCCATAGGTTTCTTCCTTTTTTCTCCCTGTTAAAGGGGTTTTTTAGGGGAGTTTTTCCTGTGCCGATGTGAGGGAAGGACAGAGGATGTCGCATGTGCACAGATTGTAAAGCCCTCTGAGGCAAATTTGTAATTTGTGATTCTGGGCTATACAAAATAAACTGAATTGAATTGAATTGAATTTCATTCTGCTGGCTTTGAATGGAGTTAGTAATTATACAGTAATAATGCATGATGGGGTGGATGAGTGCACCAAACTAGCTAATCATTTTATTATTTGGAATGCGGAGGAGTGATGTAGAGACACCGTATACGTCTCTGGTTGCTGCAGCGACCTGTCAATCACAGTAAGCCCGCCCTAGAGCATATTCTGCTTTACGATCTATTTTATTCTAAAAGGGACCATTTTACTCAATAAAAATCATGCTGTATTGAAGAAGACTTGAAACTAACAATTGAAACCATAAGCTTATTTTTACTAAGGAACTAAATCAAGTCAGAATTAGGATAATTTTCTCATAGACTTCTATCCAACTGAAGTTCTATTTGCAACCGGAGGGTTCGCCCCTGGTCAGTAGAGAGAATGCAAGTTTGAGGACACTTCCTCGTTGGCTTCACTCGGCAGAACCAGGGGTTGCTGCCAGGCCAAAACCAACAAATCCTCCCAAACAAGTTTTGTCATTGTGACCCTATCAGGAGGACGGACCTGCAGAGGCGTGGCTGCATGGCTGACACTGCTTGTTGGTCTACCTCTTTGGTCTGCCAGAATTCTAACATTTTTGATTCAGAATGAAAGCCAGATTCCTTGGTATCAAAAACAGAGGGCCCTGTTGTCTGTAGGTTGGTACTACAGCCTAAACTACTGTACTTTTTCTCCAGCTTTCATCCATGCTGATGCCCGCTTTAGGGAAACCTATAAAGTAGGGCCAGAAGAGAAGTTTATAGGAAGGGTGATGTAATGCCACCATAGCTGCAACTTTACCCCACAGAAACTCTGTTGGTCTACATGAAGCCCACATCATTATGTTAATGATCTATCCGGATGTTAAACATTTCATATACTGTATGTCCTGTTACATCTAAGTCAGCTGAATCTGACACCAAAAAATTCACACTGAAAAGAACAGCTTTCAAACTTGTTGACATTCAATAAAAAAACAAGGATTCTTCAAAATAAATATGTTTTAATACTTAAACTAAAACAACAAAAAGAGTATTAATATTGTAAAACATTTTACAGTAATAATAAATATATTAATGTGATATATACTAAAAATGTGGCCATACAAACTCAAGAAAAAGATTAGAACATTGTCATCATCAGAGGACTCGAGTGGCATTGGCCAGAGCCAGCAGCCTGTCTCAGTGAACACTCTCAGGCCTTAAGTTTGAGGGTGGCAGCACAGAAGGTAATTTACATTAACAGCAGCGGTAGAGCTGGCACTTCTAGAAACACAGGTAGGATCATGAAACAAAATGTGTCAGTAAATAGTGGAAAAAGTCTGAATCACTGACTTTGAGTCTGGACCCCTCCTCTGACCATTGCTGTCAACATTGTACAGAGTCTTACAGTTAGTATATTTAGGAATTCATACCTTTAAATACTATAATAATTTGTTTAAAAGAAATTCCTGTAAATAAATGATCATTCCATGTATCTTCATCCGTCAACAATTCTTGAGAAAAACAGTTTACATTGGGCGTCTCAGCGAAGTTGAAAAAAACTGTGGACAATGAAAGGATTGATTTCTCAATAACACGTATATACTGTGTTTAAGGTTTTATCTCACAATAGTAACAATAAAAGTGTTACCTTTGGTATCCTTTATGGTATTCATCAGGGTTGTTTTGGCCTTAATAACACTCATTTGAGCACAAGTTATTATTTCAAGGGCTTATATACTAATTGTTAGGCACAAGTTATTAATTCATGAGCACAAATGACTAATTCTTGGACCAGAGTATCTCAACACTTGCCAGGCTTCGTCAGATAAATGTCAGAACTAAATTATTTTTTCTCATGGTCCAAGCTGTTGAGATCAAGCAGCCTCCAGACAAACTGTATCACATGATAAGCTGATGTGAACGCACAGTTCCTATTTGAAATAATATACGTCATATACGGTAGCACTTACCTTTTAATTACTTCCCTAGCAACTTTACTGAATTGTATATCCTATATGTCTCTTTAATAGCTCATCAATGAGGAAGGTCTTTATATTATATGCTAACAGTTAAGCATTAAAGGAAATGTTAGATTTGTGGTAAGTGGCTGTATCCTACTGAACCACACAACAGTGTAATACTTAGGAATGAGGAGTTAATGTTAGAGTCAGAGAGAACACTGTGCCATTTCACCACCGTCAGACTAGAGGCCTCAGTCTGATTGGACAGTCTTCACTAAATTAGGTTCGAGCTGAGCAGCAGCAATGAGACTCCTTCAGTCCTCCATATGACATGCCTTTGGGCCAACAAGTGCAAAACCACATGTCCCTCGCTCCAGTCTAAAATGAAAAACACCTGTGTTGGCGCATCATTCCCGTACATGTTGATGGCTGGGGTTTCTATCGGTCAACCAGCCCACCGTGTTCCCACTCTAGCTGGTGAGAAACACAGCTTCAGTTTAAATCCGGAATGTCAAAGCATCGTCTTTCAGTCTTTTTTCCCCACAAAAAAAAGGAGTTTAAAGTCATACATGTTCTTCATTCAATCTCCAACAAATTAAAACAACCTTAACACTGCATATAAATATCAGAATACTGAGCATAGTCTATAAATTAGATGTAGGGTACTAGACATAAGGATATCTAGTAAGTATATACAGATCATTTCTGATCAACTACACTGTTGTGGATGCCTGACTATTTCTTTGGAACACACACAAAAATATTAAATAAGGGAACTGGAAGGTTTTGGATTTCTACAGTGAGGTGCTGATCTGATCTATAATCAGCATTTCTAGTCACTTCTTTTCCTTGCATATACCCACAGTAATATTAATTTAGACTGCCTGGTCTCAGGAGATTTTGTTAAAGGATCACAATAGCTCAAAATGTAAAAATAAAGTCTGTGCACAAAAAGAGATATGTCTATTTCCCCATGAGGGAAGGGTTACATGAGGGAGGCAAGACCAGGAACAGGTCGTGTTTTCTTAACTCTAACCCTGATGGAAACTTAAGACCAATATTAACTTTGGTCACTTGCCCACACTTAGGCCCAAACCTAATCCAATTTTAACATTGACTAAAATCGTTTACTTGCTAAAACATCACCATTATCTTAGTTTTAGATCAGTTCTTGCCATCATCACGTAACCCTCCCATGAGAAAAGGTCATCTTCACATTATCAGTCGCCTTAGCATATAACCTGCATCCACAGACACTTCTGGAAACGTGTGAGGTGTATTCCTACACCAGTCAGTCCATAAAGTGGGGACAAAACTTCACATAATGTCACACAGAGGGAAACAGTATTAGGACCTGCTGTTCAGATCAAGTACAACAGTTCCTTCACCTCCGCCTCCTCGTCCTCCCTCTGTCTTCACTAGTCTCTTCTGTCAGAGTTCAGAGGTGAGTTGGGCTGCTGCTGCACCGTTCGTTGAAGTTGGGCTCATCAGTTTTTGTTACTGATATAAATATAAGATATGCATATCCACAGCAGACAAGCATCCAGTGAAGTGTTACAAAAAAGAATCACCCATGAGCAGAAGGCCACTGAAACATTTCCTGTTCACACGCCAGTGGCGCATTCGTTTCGCTTTAAATAGTCTCTTTTTATGTAGCAGCAATACACATTGTCGATGTACTTTCAGTATATGTACATATATATATATATTAATATCTTTAGGCAAAAACAGACTGTGGCAAGACATGCGTCAAGAATGTCCTGTCTTGCGTTGTGTTTTCGTGTCCTTGCAGGGAATGCTTCCTCAGGTTTCAAAGTGCTGTGCCAAGAGGGAATTCCTTCATAACAGTGTTGCCGGTCTCATCTCCTTGGTTTATCACATCTGTTGAAAACAAGATAAGAATCTAATTCTGTGACGAGCAGCAAATTGGTTTTGTACAGTCTTATCTCGTCGAATATGATGAGCCAATGTCTCACACAGAACTGCTCCATGCAGATAAAGTAAACTATTCAGGGGCAGACAGGAAGCAGCAGTGGACAGTGAGGGAGTTCAGAGGATGTGGGAGAGATGATCACGGTCAGTTTCAACCTTTCTCTGCTGTATACAAAATGTACTCTAATATTGAGTAAAACAGATACTTGATTTAACCTTCACATGAAGCTCTCATGTCTCTACGTTGTCTCAGGGTCCAGGGGGAGGGGTTCTATCTGGAAGTGGGGGGTGGGGTTGAATGAAGCGGTGGGGTTGAACAGGCCCCGTACCCCACCCTTAGGTCCCTCCACTCTTCCTCCTGAAGTGTGTGGCTCTCTGAATCCAAAGCAGTGTGGGGGGTCCCTAAGGGTTAGGAGAGGTCTCCCACTTGTTAACTAGCTATGTGCTGCACACAGTCGGGAGACCACTTTAACTCCTTTCATCAGAACACCAGCAGCTCAAAATGACCAGTAGGTGTGTAACAAAGCAGGATGAAACTGTCCTCCCTCACCAGAAGATCGATTCATTACCACTGGCATGTGAAAACCTTAATGGAAAAATTACATTTTCAGTCTAAGAAAGAATTTTCATGCTTTTTGTTGTATTTATACAGATACCCATCTCACAAAAATCTGCCTTTTCCACAATACAATATGGGTCAATGACATGACAGGAAATACATGTGGTACTTTGGGGGTGTGACATGCAACAAAGTTCCCTGGCCATAGTCAAGTATTGAGTTATATGCACCTCAAGCATTTATATTCAGCTTTCTACTGAGGGAAGAATGCCAATGAAAAGTGCTTACAGTGAAGTCTGTGGAAGTAATGTCTGTGCAAGTAATGGAGAAACAATTTCTGCATAAAGATGATGCCATCATTTTTGTATGTTTTGAGAACCACAAAGGAAACTGCATTCAGCCTCATGCATTATGGTGGCGGTAAATGGATACCTTGAAACACAATTAAAAAAATATGGGTAAAGAAACCCTTTAAAAGGTTTACATGCTCCTCCATGGGCTGGGCAAATCATCTCTAAACACCCCCTCCTTTAATTTGTCATCCAGCTAAATAAAGCTCATTTATTGAAGACATTTTTTCTTACTTCACCAAAAACATCATCATCAGCACAACATCAAGTTTTTCACTCAACAGGTGATGATGAAAACAAACAATAAATGGCAAAATCATAACTAGTTATGAATAAAAGCTGCCGGTTGCTTCCTCAAGACTAATATGGGATGTTTGGATCTTTGAGTTTCTAACCATAACCCACCCTTTCATTACAGATGTTTAAAGTAACTAATGTCATGCCAACATCTAAAACATTCAGGCTAGACATTCAGTGTAAAATCAAAACATCAACATCTAAATCTGATGTGACTGTTGCATCCTATAGGAGACAGTGCAAACACAGAGAAGCACCAAAATGTATGTAATGTATAAACACCAACACAACACCAAAAAGCAGGGAGAAGCATGCATCTCTCAGCAGGAAACAATCTTTGCTGGAAGCACAGAGACGGGTAGGTAGGAAAAAACCTTGTTTATGGTGTATGTATGGTAAACAAACCTGCAAGTTCTTTCGTTTAACTCTAGTTGCCTGGACTTGCAGTCTAACTGTGTGAATTTGCAGGAACATTTACAGGTGAGAGGGTCCTGCACAAACAAGCGCTTCCTTCTCTCTGAGCAAGGCACACAGTGGCTGCAAGGGAAGCAAAAAGGGAGAGAGAGAGAGAGAGAGAGAGAGAGAGAGAGAGAGAGAGAGAGAGAGAGAGAGATCCAAGCTATGGAGCGAATTTTGCAGAAAGAGCAGACACAGACACTCATGCACCCCCCCCACCCACATTTGATGTAATAATAATAATAATAATAATAATAATAATAATTGGAGCTCCAGGAATGACGAAGTGCCACTCACACATTATGTGTAGAAGGTCCATGACCATTTACTTAAGGAACAATGCCTTCTTGAACGTTCTATTTCAACAAGAACACAAATTACATCGATATTAAGGGGATGAAAGGCCAAAAGAATGAAGGGATTTCATGTTGGCAGGCATTAATGGAGCCAAAGCCAATGGCCATGATGAGGAGATGAAAAATGAAGTCATAGTTTGATGTTGAGGTAGACACTATAGTTGTTGCAGTATCTGTCACAGTGCTCAGCTTATGAGATGGAAGGTCACATCAGAGACACAACAAGGACAGAACTAGATATATACCACTAGCAGCTATGGGGAAAAAAGTAACTTTGCTTTATAGAACTGCTTTGCACAACAGACCCAAACTGCAGGATCCAGTCAGTATGCGCTTCTAGAGCTCCTGTATAAAAACAGAAGTTATCTGTGAAGCTCTCAAGGCTAAACACTTTGCTTTAATTTTGAACTGTAGCTGTTGTGGCCATCCATCATCTGAAACAAAAGGAAACATGGCAACAGACAAAAGAAGCAGAAAGCAGCTATCAGGCCAGCAGACAGCCTTTAAAGAAAAAAAGACCACTTCTCATTGAGGAAAAGGGCAAATTAATTTCCATTGTCACAGACATGTGGAGTGGAATGTTGCAGATAAAGAAAAGGACACAGGTAACACATGAAACAAAAGGTTAATTTTGAAGATACTTTGCTGAGGCCACATACCGCATTGGGCCAGGCCTCAATAATAATGCTGCTGTCACAGCAAACAGAGGAGGAAGCAGGAAATTGAGAGGAGAAACCTGAGCAGATGCAGGGTTCAATCAATCGCTGATGAAGCCAAACAGGAAGTAGTCTACCAAGAACATCTGGTCTGCTTGACTGTATTGCCATGGAGTGACCTAGTGACAGGTAGACATCAACGAGCTCAGTTCAGCTCAGCATCATTAGCTCGCATGATCCCATCTCTCCTCCACCAAGCTGTCAGGATTTAACCCGCACCATCTTAAGTTAGACCAGCTGACTTACTGCTGAGGTGATACACACTAACCACATGCATGTGCATGTCAAACACACACAGCCCTATGTCAACCGTGACAGGGAGCCAGTTCCATCAATCAACAAAGACACCGCGGCTCGTCTCCGAGCTCATCCTCCATTTACACCACTAAAAATAAAAAAGGTTAACTGCATGACACCTATTGCTATGATTAGACTGGGGAAGTAGCCGAGGGTCAGGTGTGTGCAACTGGAGTCAGAGCGCAGACAGCAGCGTGTGGTCAATTACACTGTTATGGCCGCACCATAAAGTAGTAAACCCTTTGCCATAAAAAGAGCACGCTCAAAGTGTAAAGATAGGACCTAAAGGCCCTACGCTCTACCTCAACCATC
The DNA here is from genome assembly GCF_027596085.1 of Anoplopoma fimbria. Taxonomy (NCBI): domain Eukaryota; kingdom Metazoa; phylum Chordata; class Actinopteri; order Perciformes; family Anoplopomatidae; genus Anoplopoma; species Anoplopoma fimbria. The sequence continues at coordinate 14,775,957 of NC_072468.1, read as the reverse complement.
GACAGCAAACAGGACTTCCTCAGCTGTGGCAGCACCCTACTCTCTGTTGAACTGAATTTAACAAACTAAAATGTATCCTTTGTAAGTCTGTGCACAAGCAGGTTCTTATCATTTGGTACTGACCAAAATGTGTCCGTAGCACTGAGCACTGGAAACCAGTGTTCGCTCAAATTTACTTCTAAAGATTATATTCTTATTTTTTGATCAGATTTGCCACTTCAGAATTTAAGGGGGTTGTAAAGTTCTCCCCATGTTTAGACTACATGATAATTGACTCCTTTTGGAATAAAGACAACAAAAACATTTTAAAATATTATTTTGGTAGGAAAAGCATCCTAATGTCTACATACAATGACAATAATACAGTCACTGCTGCATGAATGTCTCAAAACTCTTTATTATTATGTTTATTATTATTATTATTAAGTGCATCTCAACATCCCACTCTGCCTTCAAACCTTCACATGCACTTTTCTAGTCGTCCCACCACTCTGATTAGTGGACGACCCGTCCTACCTCCTCAGCCACAGCCCCATCAACCAAGAGAGAAAAAACACAACACCTACTTACTATTCTTTCTTTGCTTGAACATCTGGCTTTAGTCTGAAATGAAAAAGAGGAAGGTGGTTTAGTTTTTTGCTTTGATTGCGTCACTGTTTATTAGGGCTACAGTTTCTTACCTGCAATCACACTTTTGATGCTCTGTGAAACTTAAGTGAATAGTGTGCTGCGTTACCATTGGCCTAAACCGCATCACCTTGTGGAGAAACAGAGTACATAACAAATGGTAAATGTACTGTACTTGTATAGAGCTTTTCTCTCTTCCGACCACTCAAAGCGCTATGAACACTACATGTCATCATTCACCCATTCACACCCATTCATACACTGATGGCAGGGGCTACCATGCAAGGTGCCACCTGCCCATCAGGACGAACTAATCATTCATACCCATTCATACACAACAAAGCAAGGTTGAGATTAAAACAACATCAGGCTACAGTATAAACACCTCACCTATGACCCGTCTTTCACACTCTACGTCCCTTTGCTTCTCCAGCAGCAGACAATGCTGTCAAGACAGTGTGTCCATGGATACAATATGTATGACATGCCTCCTTCATGCTCTCCATCAGTGGGTGGAGTTAGCTCAGTTGTTACAATGTGACCTAGCTATGGTAGTTCAGTCAAATGATAACATACAACTAATAATAATTAGATCAAGTGATGACAACTGAGCCATCACCATAACAACCAGGCAAAGTCCATCTGCTGATGTAGACCATGAGATGCAGCTGAAAGTGGACCTTGATTATTTTGTCAAACTACTACTTCTAAGGTCATGAATGAACTTGAATGATTTACTAAGTGCCCTTGAATCAATACAAGTTTAGAAGGACGCAGTCATCCCCTTAGGCTCACCTGCAACGTGACATTGCTGGTTTCCATGGGAACGCATTCCATGGCTTCGTCAATGCAGCAGCCTCCACAACGGCTGAGGACGACACATGAAGGAACGTAGGTGTGTTCTGTGTCCTCAGGATACTCCTGGAAGATGTCCACCAACACCTCCCTTGGCTGACACATACTCTTGGTGATGACATCTGGGAGAAGAATGACTGAAAAAAGACAAGAAGATTGATCATCTTTTCATCATAATCATCAGCACTGTCTTTAATTTTACTTTACAGCCAGGGCAATAAGTGAATAAAAAAGCTTTATGTAATAATGGATACTTATAAATCAAAATCACAGATCTGTGGCCGAGCACCAACAACGACTCCCGTTTGTGCTGCTGACAATGTGAAGTGTTCCTGGAGAAAGTAAATGAGTCTGTATCAAACTGGCAGGGAACAGCCATTTTGTGGAAATGGACATGACATGTTAGACAATGCTGTAGTATACTCCCAGTAATGTGTGCAAAAGAAGAAAAAAATATTCCAAGATACTAGGAGTAGACAACTCTGGCTGTATGGGCATGTGACAGACGGCTCACACAACAGATATTATTGATTATTTCCGTAGCTTTTATTACAATAAAGCAGCTGCACAGAAAGATGTCACCTTCACTGAGTTGGTATGGAGACCCTACACTTTGTCATATGAATGTGTGACCATGGAATGGAATCATATAAACTGCAGGTCGATTGTGGATATATATTAGCATCATTTGTTTTGATGTAAAATGTATCATGACACACAAGCATTATATAATATCTGGAGAGGAAAAACAGGAAGTTTTATACCAGTGTCAGATAGAGCCCTATACCAACTGAGTGACCGGCCAGCCCTCTGTATTTCCATTCCCTGAGCAGAATAATTCATACCACAGTCCATCACACCCGCTCCAAGCTACCTTCGATAACTCCTGACCCCTGGTCTGTCAGAGCAGCTGTGGCCTCGGGCACTGTGACGCCAGTGTCCACCTCTGACATGTGACCCCAGGCAGCCCACCCAGTACAAGCTCTGCTTCTGGCCTCATACTGAACACTGACTGTGTGACTCTGTGTTCAAAACGCTGCAACTAAAAAGTATTTTAAACAGAATGTCAACCATACTCTACCCTGGAGGTTGAGTTGCCTTACAGACTTTAGAGTCCAATCCTCTCAGGTCACAGTGAGACATCAGATGATGATGATTATAATAATAACATAATGACTGTTTGTGGTCCGAAGGAACCTCACTTAAAGGACCACTTGTGACATTTGCAGCACTATGTATCACGCAGCTCTTCAGAGAGACATGGTCAGCAGACAGCAGCTACAACAGCAGACATGAGCAGCTACAACAGACATGAGCAACTACAACAGCAACTACAACAGAAGACATGAGCAGCTACAACAGCAACTACAACAGAGATGAGCAGCTACAACAGCAACTACAACAGAGAGGAGCAGCTACAACAGCAGACATGAGCAGCTACAATAGCAGCTATAACAGCAGACATAAGCAGCTACAACAGCAACTACAACAGACATGAGCAGCTACAACAGCAACTACAGCAGACATGAGCAGCTACAACAACAGCTATAACAGCAGCTACAACAGCAGACGAGCAGCTACAGCAGACATGAGCAGCTACAGCAGACATGAGAAGCTACAACAGCAACTACAACAGCAGACATAAGCAGCTACAACAGCAACTACAACAGACATGAGCAGCTACAACAGCAACTACAGCAGACATGAGCAGCTACAACAGCAGCTACAACAGCAGACGAGCAGCTACAGCAGACATGAGCAGCTACAGCAGACATGAGAAGCTACAACAGCAGCTACAACAGCAGACATGAGCAGCTACAACAGCACACATGAGCAGCTACAACAGCAGCTACAACAGCACACATGAGCAGCTACAACAGACATGAGCAGTTACAACAGCAACTACAGCAGAATGAGCAGCTACAACAGCAGCTACAACAGCAGACATGAGCAGTTACAAAAACAGCAGCCTCATGTCAACACACTCAAAAGCCTCTCCCTCCTCACCAAGGATACGGGTGTTTCTTGAAAAGAATAATTTTCACACAATAGTTAATTTTTAATTCCCTCTGTTTCAGTTTGTTTGTTAAAAACTACAATGACCAGCTGCTTTACAGAATAAATGGCCTTTAAAAAAAATGTGTGAGTTGCTTTTAAAGATTTACATCTTCAGGGTAGAGACATCAGACAGTGGGACTATAGACACACTGTAGGTTTTGATCTTTCTGGGGGTTGTGTTGTTGAAAAAAATCGGAATCTCCATGTCAGATGAAGCACACTTAACAAGTCATATGAACAATGGCTGGGAGCACTCCAGTCTTATCACAGAGCATCTCTCACAGTGTGTCTGTGTGAAGGTCTGCAGCATGCCGATGGCAGACTTCCTTTACAAACACTAACAACAACCAGACAACCTGCCCACTGATGCTGTTTGGAGTAATTCATCTGTGTCTCCAGCCAACAGGTCCAACCTTGGCCTCACTCAGCACAACATGTCTCTTTCAAACAAACAGGAGTATGGCATTGAACCAAGGCTGACAGTCTGCTCATGTATTGACTGCGTTCTTCCAACCACAACAGAAACACAACAAACATAACACTGCAAATTATTGTGGAGCATTGACTGATTTCTGCATTTCTCTTGTTTTTGAAATTTGCCCTACTTTTATGACGACTCCAAAGTGCCAAGTCAGACCTTTCACCACTGGGAACTTTGATTCCTGTCTGCTGTGTACCGAAAAAAAAATCCTCAACTTGCACTTCAGAATCGCCCCTACTCGTCAAACTTTTACAGAAACAAAATCAGTATGAGGTATAGTAGATACAAATGTCCATCACATGTCCACTAGGTGGCCCCTTTGGACATCTGGCCTGCACAGGAATGGAAGAAGTCTGTAACAGACAGAAAACTTACCCTCATTTTTACTCTTCTCCACGCTCTTGTTAATGCTGGCAGTCTGGAAGAGATGCACATCAGACCAGGTGATAAATATGAAGTATTTCTCATCTATAAAAACGTCTGTCTTGTTAACTTTGACATTGTAGTACATTAAAATATGTAAATATTTTTATCTCAGCCCAATAGGCTTCATCAAAAGAAGCCAGATCAGCAGTCTGATTCAGCTATAAATCATACCTATAAAGCAATATCAGAATTGTTGTTAAGGACTTACTCTCCATTCTGCCTCTGCCTGTTATCAAGGGCCTTCAGAGGAATCAGCCCTGTCAAGCTACAAACACGCATATCAGCTCAGCAACAATGATTAACCTTAAAATTAAAGGCGCGGCAGCCTGTCACGTTTTAATGTAATGTATGTTAACCAAAAGATAATTTGGAATTTGAAAAGTCTGGTCTGCCTTCTAGTGGTTATTATTCCATGCGTCCATACGTTCAAATATTTGAAGATGAAAGCAAAGAGTCCGCACACTATTCCATAAGCGGACTGACTTTCCTTACGGGTAAAAAGACAGTGGGCTACATAGTTAAATGCGTCACTCTAACTCTTCAAATTGCTTTGCTGAGTTTTATTTTGAAAGGAGTAACAGGAACCGGCCATTGTTTTGATTGTAAAAAGATGACGTGAAGAACAAGCATCTCTGGCAGACCTCCGTTCACCTTATGTGGCTGCTGTAACTGGCGGAGATATTGCGTGAGAAAGCGGGTAGGCCTGTGTGGGAACGAGACGGGCATCCTGCAGGGCGCCAGGCCAGGAGGCTCAAAAGACTGAGTGTACAGACAGAGTTCAAACTACAGGCAGAACTCCATTCAGAAATGTTCCGGTTAAATGCACATCGTATCAGTATCTTTTCCATTTCGGCATAGATGTTATCCAGCAAGCAACATTCATTTAACGACTTGCATGACGTATTCCCACCGTCATTACACCCGCTGTAGTAAGCTATAGCCGATCAGGAGGCTTTAGTTCCATTATACTAGGCAGCCTACTTTGTAGTGAACAAAAGACATGCCGAAATTAAATGAGTGTCTTAAAAATTCTAGAGACAATCATTACAGGTAACGTTACTTCATCAAGCGCGTCTCTTTGCACTTTGGCTATTAAGCACATCAGATTTTAATAGAGTCTGGCTTTCAAAAAAAGGAAAGAAGGGCATGTATTAACGTTTCACTAAAGACTGCAAAGTGAGATACAAACAGAAAAATAATGCTAGATTACCAAAACAGGCAAGATCGATATAGGCCTAAAACTAGATTTTGACACAAAATATATCCATTAATAGGCTACATTCCAGTTATTGTAATTGGCACAGAACAGTAACTACATTTCAAATATTTGAGAAAGCTGTTGAGCTTTAAAAGGCACATTTGACGAGAACAGGTGTCCCTGTTTGATAATTATGTATAAATATGAATAACAAGACTATGCAAATAAAGTCCAAGACTCACCTTTACAATGGATAGGTGAAGAACCGCTGCCAAAAGGATGTGTACCAAACTGACAACAAAGTTCATGGTTGTAATTCCGCGCGATAAGTGTTGAAATCTCTGCTGACGTTTAAGGATCCGAAATCTAACAATATCAACAAAACAACATGCACACAGTCAAAAAAGAAAAATGTGTATTAAAAAAAATCGCGGCTATAGGAAAGTCGAATAATCGAATCCATATTTTCCACCGGCATGTGGCACGTCCGCTGGGAACCTTACCATCCAACAAGCCGCACTCCTCCACAGACAAAGACACTATGAGAGGTTCTGGAGCCGGGACCTCAGGAACAGAGCGATCCTCCCCAAATCACTGTAATAATGTTGAGTGTGGAGGCGGGAAGAGAAGGTCTTCCTTTACACTCATTAATCCCACAGCATGAAGGTGTGTGTGTGTGTCAGTGTCTGCCGGTATAAAGTCATCTCCCTTCTAGTGGTTCTTACTGACGGTCCGCCCCTGTCTGTGCCGCGGCTTCACTTCTCTCTTAAGATCCTTGGGGGAGCATCGACAGCGGCTTGTCCCCGGCTCAGCAGCGGCACCAGTCTCTTGCGTTTTGTCTCCTCTTGGCGGCTGCTGCTACAGTTCATGCGTTATTAAGCTAGTCGGGTATCAGAAGCGGCTAGTCTTGTATCTGGAGGCGGGGCGGCTGTGAGGAACCAATGGCAGAGAGGGGGCAGGCGGTGATCTGGATCTGCTGTTCACTCTCTCTTACGGTAGAGGCTTCCAATGGTGACTCACCCTACGAGCCTTATATAAACTAAATGTAGTTTGATCGAAGCAGTTGAATTTGTCTGTTTCCTTAAACATCTTGTCTATTTTTTGGTTGAGCTTGGAGTTATTTGCCAAACTGTTATGTTTACTACTGTCAACAGTACAAAAAACAAATATAAAATTATTATAATAATGATAATAACTAAATACATATTGTTCTCTCTACAATCATTTACTATATATATATATATATATATATATATATATATATATATATATATATATATATATATATATATATATATATACATACACACACACACACACATATATAAAACATTTTTACAAAGCTGCAGAGAATTATTACCAACTGTAGTTATCACAAGCTCTGCAGAGCTCTTTCAGCTTGCTTTGGTTTATTGGTACACTACGTGCTCAGAACCAATCATACAAATACAGGACTTTCATCAAGAAGACCTCTGTTTGTGTCCCGTGCGAAACTCTAACTGAGTTGTAAGGGTCATTGGTCACGTTAGTATTTAGCGTCGTTAGTATCTTGAGTTGGAAATGCTTTTAGTCACTTTAGCTGTTAGTGTCATTGGTCACGTGAGTGGTTAGTGTAGTAAGTGTAGTGAGTCGTTAGTGTCATTAGTAATAAGCTGACGCCGTCTTGAATTGAGGCCGCGAATTGTTGTTGTTTTTTCACAATCAATGAACAGCGGTTACCAGATATGATATGTGGACGATTGACGTAGAGACACCATATAAGGCTCTGATAGCAGCAGCGACCTGTCCTAAAGCATACTCCGCTTTATGGTTTCTGAATGGCAACATTAAGATGTACTGCAAAATCCTGCCATCACAGTGTCTCCTCGAAGGCATTCTGAGTGTCAGTTTTACACACCCAAAGGGGATGAAGCTATACATTTATAACATGGCTCCAAAAACTTAAGGGAAAACTTATTATCACATTATAACACCAAGTCAATTATATGTCTGGACTATTGATCCGTCCAGTTAGGAAGTGTAAGCGATTGTGAATAATTTTCATCTGGGATTACGTCCGTCTCCATGTTGTTTTTTTCAAATGTTGTAGAGATGCCGATACCGCTCTGGTAGCGGCAGCGACCTGTCAATCACACTATAAACTGAGTGCCATATAGTTCCATTATATTGGAGAAAAGGCAGACATCGCTATGGCCAATATCTCCAAAACTAGGCAACTCTCACCAAACTATCTAGATTGCTAAATATGGTTTATGCTTTATGGTCTCTTTTACTCTAAACTAGACCATAATTTAATAAATGAACATCCTCTCACCAAACTATCTAGATTGCTAAATATGGTTTATGCTTTATGGTCTCTTTTACTCTAAACTAGACCATAATTTAATAAATGAACATCCTTCTGTATTGAAGAAGACTTAAAGTGGCCCTATTATGCTAGTGTGTTATATATTTATTTTTTTACATGTAAAAGGTCCGTAGAGTGTAAATCCTGAAGTCCACGCCTAAAAGGAATCACCCTCCCCCTCAGAATCACAGTTGCCTGAAACGGCTCGATTGAATTATCTCCTTCACTTCCGTAACTTTATGAGGTCATAATGTTACAAAAGTGACGTAAAACTCCTTCTGGCTAGTTTGGCCCGCCCTTAAACAACAAAAGAGAGGGACAGAGGTGAAGCTCAGGAGAAAGAGTTTTTTGAAATGTGAAACATTCACCAATCACAACAGAGCGGGCTAGCTGACCAACTTTGCTTTCTGGAGGGAGGAGCAAGCAATACAACCGAGCATTTTTAGTGTATGTATTTAGGTAGAGGGCTGGTCGTAGTGGATGGTGGGCATACATTAAAGACTATGGTTCACATCCTCAGTCTAGAAACACTTTGGTTAGTGTTAGGGTGAGGGGCTTTTCAGTTAAATCTTAGAAATCACATTTTTCTGTATTCAACGTAGCTAAGTCAGGATCTTCCCTAACGCGAAGTGTTGCAATAATCTAAACTCAGCAATAAATAAGTTTAAAGGCACAATGAGTAGTATTTGTCGGTTGAGGTTTTTAAACACAGATTCAGCCGGGGTTAAAGCCAACCCAAGATTTACTCTTGTTTTTTGAAAAAGTTTTCTCCACTTGGCTTTCTGCCTTGCCAATTTGCCATTTTTACAAGGTTGTAACTTTTTTTCCCTTTTCTTTTGCCATGAAAATCTCTATTTAAGGAACTGTAAACAAACCGATTAAAAAATGAATCAAAGGTCACCTATTATGCAAAATGCATGGCTTTTAAACATAAATATGTGTCCCCAGTATCTCTATCAAAACCACTTACACAGCACTAGCAAAGAACGCTACTTGCTCTGTTGTTGGCTGCATGAACCATCAGAAAAGTCTTAGCCTACTTCCATCATCTGAGGACATGAACACCCAGTGGATCAACTATTTTAGCTGTTCATATAATTCAAAAAATGTATTCGGAACTGTAAGTAGAATTGACTTGAAATTTCACACACATATGCAGCTGAATGAGTTCTACAAATAATCCTCTTGGGACCCTAAACTCCGCCTCCCGAAATTGTCCGCCATTTTGAATTCTTTGAACGCTCAGTCCGATTTCCACCAAATTTCATGTGGATCCTTATCTGATCAATCTCATCAAAAGTTATCAAACATTTTGTTGAGATCACGTTACATTTAGAATATATATGTACCGATGAACTTGATAGGGGCGTGGCTGCCTACATCAATACACATAACGTAAATACCATTTGACCTATAACCACAGAATTTGCAGCGTATGTCCACAAGGTATCCTGTTACATACCCTTAAATGTTCATTCCATTCTACCACTAGGGGGCGATACAGTAACTTCTTTAATTTTCTGCATTTTAAGAAAAAAAAATTCGCCATTTTCAGGCATTGTACTTTGACAAACTCCTACTACAGAATTTATGCAATCGACTTCAAATTTGGTCACGATGATCTTGAGACCTTTATGATCAAAAGTTATCAAAATGGTGAGTTTTCATCCAAGGACCTTGACTTGGCGTGGCAACCATTTTGTGGCAACTTCGTGCCTGTCGCCATGAAAAAGGAAGTTGTTGTAACTCCAAGGAACATAGTCCAATCTGACCAAAATCTCTTGTGCATGATGCTGGTTCAGGGCTGAACAGATTCCAATGAAAAAAAAAATCACAAAAGCATAGCGCCACCTACTGGCAAAAGGAAATGACAAGCTTTATACTTTGATGTACTGCTCCTAGCCAGTGAACCAGATCGGCTTCAAATCTGGTAAGGAAAGCCTTAAGACTTTGTTGATGCAACATCCTGAATATTGTGAGTTTTTGTTGAACCCCGTTGCCATGGCAACGTTTTGTTCACCATGAAAAAGGAAGTTGATTTTTCTGTGACACATGTAATACATTACATTACAGTCATTTAGCAGACGCTTTTATCCAAAGCGACTTACAATCAGTAGTATATTACATATCATTCACCCATTCACACACTGATGACAGGCTACCATGCAAGGTGCCACCATCAGACTCTAACTAACATTCATCATCCAGTCCACACCGATGGCAAGCCTTCAGGAGCAACTTGGGTCCTTGCCCAAGGACACATCGACTGCCGTAGCCGGGTATCGAACCACCGACCCTCTGATTGGAGAACTACCTTGCTCTCCACTACGCCACACCACAGCCGCCCATAGGTGATGTAAATAAATATTTCGTATCAGATTCGTGCTTTGCCATTTGAAATTGCCTCGATAGCGCCCCCTACAAATTTTCAAATAAGCTGCCCCAGCGCTACGTTCGACTTAGATACATGAAATTTGCTAAGCACATGTATCTCATGTGGACTTAAAAAAAAGTCTCTTGGGACCATGCTCCAAACCAATCAGCCTTTTAGATTTTTGTGTGCATTTTCATCACTTTTTCGGCCATTTACAGGCGCTACACTTTAATGAACTCTTCCTAGGGAATTCATCAGATCCACTTCAAATTTGGTCAGTACAATCTAAAGACCTTAGTGATTAAAAGTTATCAAAAGTTTGTTGTTTTGCAGAACGCCGTTACCGTGGCGACGCATTGTTCGCCATGAAAATTAAGGTGTTTTTAAAGGTCTAAAAATGCTTGAAACACAACCACACTTGGCACACACATTAAAAGTCCAAAATGTAGTTGCCTGGTATGATTTTAGAGATTTCAGAGTGAAAAGTCGACTCGATAGCGCCCCCTACAAAATTTTGATTTTGAAAGGCTACGGCCCTCCGCCCGTATGTCCGATTGACTTGAAATTTTACACACATATCCAGTTCCATCTGCTCTACAAACCACGTGCTCTAACTTTTAGGCTCTGCCTCCTAGATTTTCCGCCATTTTGAATTTAGTTAAAAACACATTTTTGCATACTCCTCCTAAATGCCAATTCTTATTGCTTCCAACTTTCTCTGTGTTATCACACAATCAATATCATCAATAGTTAGAAAAAGCTTGTTGATATCTCATTGCATTTACAAGATATGGAGCAGTGAACATAATAGGGGCGTGGCTTTGTACAACAACACAATTCAATTGAAAACCGTTTGGCCTATCATCACAAAACTTTCAAAATATGTCGGCATCGCATCCTGTAACAAACCCTGAAATTTTCATTCCATTCATCCAATAGGGGCCGCTACAGTAATTTGGTCAATTTCTGTATTTTTAGGCATCTAACCATTGGACGCGGTGTCCAATTGTCGCAGGCGTTTGCCGCCTCTTGAGCCCGCGTCCCGAAGTAATGTTTCAGTAGGTAAAACAGAGAGCGACTGTGTGGACATTAAGTCCCATATGAAAGTAGTAGATTGGATGTGCATATCTGTTGCCTTTTTGCCTTTTGTGAAACTGAGTACTGCAATGCAGCTAAGCTGCTTTGTTAGCATTAAGATCCGTTAGCATGAACACACACCTGTGTGAATGAATTGTAAATGGTAAAGGGACTGTACTTGTATAGTGCTTTTATAGTCTTCCGATCACTTAAAGCACTTTAACACTACATGTCATCATTCACCCATTCACACTAATTCAAACACTGATGGCAGGGGCTACCATGCAAGCTGCCAGCTGCCCATCAGGATTTATCTAAACATTCATACCCATTCCTACATCACTGGAACAGCCTGCGGGAGCAATTTGGGGTTAAGTGTCTTGCCCAAAGACACACAACATGGACTAGCGGAGCCTGGGATCGAACCGCCCTTCCTCTGATTGAAGGACGACCCTGCTCTACCACTGAGCCGCAGTAGCACCCATGAGAACTTTAAGGAAACAAATGGAGCAGGGAGAGAGAGCAGACGAGAAATTATTATTAAAGTCTGTAAACGTCTTCTCTGTGCTTCTCGACAAAGGAGAGACAATTTAAGAGACTTTGCAACGTGATTACTTGTTTCAGTTTAATTTTGTCTCAGGCTAAATTATACGTAAAAGTGTAAAAACTGTCTGTAGCGACAAGCCAAACAGTGTGTAAAGTTACTATGATCACTATGATTCACAGAACCACTGTAATATTAGTGACTCACTGTAGCAGCACCATAGCAGTTCTAGTGAAACATACATATTCGAATACTGTCAGCAGCCCTTGGTCTCTCCGGTCGTAATCTCACTGAGGCTCACTCAGTCACTATTTTCATTTTATACTGAGTTTACAAGCTTTTGGTTTAAACAACACCAGTTACACACCAAGTCACATGCTCTGTGTAATATATATTTTCCTCCATAATTCAAACTGATTGATGAGGTGAGACTACCTCTAGTAGAGCTGTTTAGAAAGTGATTGGTTCAAAGGCAGACCCCGAAGTGATGACCAATCAGAGTAGGCTGGGCTTTTTTGGGAGGGGGGTTTGAAGAGACAGGCACTGAACCCGATTTTTTTTCGGAGTGTGAATACAGGCATATGCAAATAGAAAGTATGAAAACAATAAAGTGTTTTTTAAACAGTACAGCATACAAACGTTTTGTAGTAGAAAGTTCAAAGTATCAACCTGAAAATTAATATAATAGATTCACTTAAAATGTTGTACTTTGGAGTAATGAAGCCTAGCTGAATCAGCATACTATATTGATTTTTAACATTCTCTCTCTGTCACTTTTCTTTTTCATCGCTTTAGTTGACTGACGGTGTTCAATCTCTCAGTTAAACTAATCAAATATATTCTCACTCACTAATCTCAATTACGGCCGCTTGGTCATTGGCCCTGTGCTTCAAATTATGACGCTGTTAATACCCCTCCATAGTCCGTATTGTGTGAGTCTCTCATTATATTGCCTTATTGGCTTTGCCTCCTTCCCGGCTGACACCCACTGCTACTATCATTATTATTATAAGTCACATTACTATTCCCTATATCATTATTATAATTCTACTATATTCATTGCTGCTGTTATTATAAGTAGTCTTAATTTTTTCCCTCGTTTCTCTGCTTACTTGGGAGTTTTTCTTGTGCCGATGTGAGGGTTCCGGGACAGAGGATGTTGCATGTGTACAGATTGTAAAACCCTTTGAGGCAAATTTGTAATTTGTGATTTTGGGCTATATAAAATAAATAGAATTTATTTGAATTTAATTGAAATTGAATTGTATGCATACACTGTCTGATCAAAATATGCTTAGTCGTTTTTGAATTGGCTATGTTTAATGGGTTGAAATAAGTGGCCTATATATGTCATGTACATAATGTTACGTTTCATTATAAAGTGTAAAAAAGGTAACAATATTCAATTCAATTCAGTTTATTTTGTATAGCCCAGAATCACAAATTACAAATTTGCCTCAGAGGGCTTTACAATCTGTGCACATGCGACATCCTCTGTCCTTCCCTCACATCGGCACAGGAAAAACTCCCTAAAAACCCCTTTAACAGGGAGAAAAAAGGAAGAAACCTATGGGAGAACGACAGAGGAGGGATCCTTCTCCCAGGATGGACAGAATGCAATAGATGTCATGTGTACAGAATGAGCAGCATAACAGTTCTTAGATACAACACATTCAATGTATATGACATAAATGATTCATATAATAAGACTACTTATAATAACAGCAGCAATTATTACAGTAGAATTATAGCCATGAAAATAGGGATAGTAATGTGACTAATAATAATAATCGAAGTAGCAGTGGGTGTCAGTCGGCTCACAGCAGGAGGCACGACTACGGTCCAGGTACCACAACGATTCATGGAAACCTGCAGAACGAGAAAGCAAAAGGGCTTCAGGGTGGAAGTAAAACTAAAATGCTTAATGGTACAGGTAATAGTAATAGTAATGTGACTAGTAATAATAATAATGGTGGTAGCAGTCGGTGTCAGCAGGGCCGTAGCAGGATGCACATCCACGGTCCAGGTACAGCCACGATTTATAGAAGCCTGCGAAGCGAGAAAGCACAAAGACTCCAGGGTAGAAGCAAGTCAATAAGCGTAATAGTACAGGCAATAATAATAGTAATGTGACTAATAATGATAGTGGTAGTAGTAGTGGGTGTCAGCAGGGCCTCAGTAGGTGGCACGAGGACAGTCCAAATATAACTCCGATTCCTGGGAACCTGCGAGGCGAGAAAGCACAAGAACTCCGGGGAAGAAGCAAAATCAGTAATCAGTAATGTGCATAAATAGGAGATTAATACATAAAGAACCGTAGTTCCATAAACACTTGGGAAGAGGCCCCTGGTGGACTCTATAGGCACAGTAGGTGGAGCCCGATGAATGCACGGCCTGTCCTGACATAACATCACAAGGCGTTTCTATGATAAGGCTTTACCTGCCAACAATCTCCAAAGCACACAAAGAGCTGTTCAGCGTGTCTGATGGGGCCCATGCGTTCAACATCACATGCCAGCACACAAACTGGGGTATAGCAGATGCAATTCTGCCCCCATGTCCGACATGCCGGATGGAAGACAAAAAGCACCAAGCTGTATAACCCTCCACCTGAAAGAACTCCTTAATGCTTTCCCACTTTTTCCCTCTCTTTAAGTGTGTTTTTTACTTGTAAAAGATCAGAGTGTAAAACCTGAAGTCCACGCCTAAAAGGAGTTACCCTCCCCTCAGAAACACTGCTCCTGAGCTGCCTGAAGCGGCTCAAATTAATTCTCTCCTTCACTTCCGTAACCTGAGGTCATAATGTTATGGACGGAATTTGCATAAACCTCAGGTTAGTTTGGCCAGCCCTCAAACAAAGCTACAGAGAGAAGGAGCTGGAGCTCCGGAGGAAGAGTTTATTTAGCTGCCTTCATGTCGAGAAGACACTGCGTTCTGCTCTGAGAAAGGAAATGTTCTTTGCATGAACCCCCAAAGGAAGATGACTTGAAGAATAAGTGGCTAAACTTACTTTTTAATGCATTTTACCGAGGACAACTTTCAAAACTGGACACAGTTCACGGCTGGATTTTCGAAATGCTTACTGCTGAAAGATGATGGCGGTTCAGGATTATAAATAGATTTATTATTTGTGGATGATTAATGTTTAACACAACAAAGGTAGCTAACGTTAATAGCCGGGGTTCAAATGTTAACACAGTGCTCAGCTGTAGCTAACGTTGGCAGCTAACATTATTGTGTTTTAATGGCTCTGCTAATCAGCTTTAGCACCACTGATAACACTGTGTAGAATATGAGGACTGAATATGTCCATGGTGAATAGTGTTCAAGTGAGGAGGTAGGTTTGTGATTACAAGCTGTAATGTTACTGCCACTATCAACTTTGGTTTGGCTAACTTAGTAGCTATTTTCATTTACCCGGCTGTTTCTGCTCTGAGCCACTGGGCTCCTTTCATTAAACTGCCAACATAGGTCAACTAGACACATCCCAGCATAAGATGAACGTCACTTTTACTCATAGCTAGTCAGCCGGGCTGTATTTGTGTCATAAAATAATATTGTGAGTATTTGTGCATGTGTTTACATGTGTCTGCTGATTTTTCACGGGACATGACTGTTTAGCTTGATAGATGTTGACTGTTTTCATCTGATGCAAATTAGTTTCAATGAATACATTTGTCCCTGTCTTTTACAGTACATCACAGAAGGACCCGGTACCGACAATAGACTGTCCACAAACAGTCTCAGAGGGCCACAGACTTCTCAAAGGATGGTATCTGTTGGCACTCAGCTGTCAGCGGGTACTCTGAGGAATACTCACCTGAGAAGCTAAGGTATGTTATACATTTAATGTGCTTTTGTGCTTCATTTTTAGATATAGTACTTATAGTGCTAACATTGTAGACTTTGGAAATACTCATATTGGGACTATGGGGAATACAGAGCACAACAGTTTCATGAAAACTCCAGAATTTCATATTTCGGGCTGACATTCTTGTAATGTTCTTTTATTGTAGGTTGTGCCTTTTCATTTATTATTATGAAAATGAGGACCGTGAGCGAGCAACAACATCTGCAGGAACATCTAACTATAAGGTCTAGTTCCCATAGTGAAAGAAGGGTGAATGCATAGCAAAACCAGTTAAAACAGACCCTACATACAGTAGGTTGTAAAATAATATTTATTTTTTACAACAACCATAATAAAAAGGAACATAAAATGTGAAATACCTTTAAAATACAAATAAGGAAGGAAGCATACTTAGCATTTGTACAATCATATAATTGTTTTTACTATGTTTATACAGAGTACGTGGATGAACTGATGAGGCTCTTGTTTGAGATAATCCCCATCCTCAAGGACCTGTCGTCCCAGTGCAAGAGACCCTCAAAGGAGAAAGTGTTGCCCGCCATGTGTCCCTCTTCTGTCAAGGAGCAGCCTGAAGCCAACATTATGACCAGCCGGATCAGGAAACTCCCTGCGTTTCTGAAATTACAACATATGACGGGATGGCGAGCCTCATGTGTCGTCTTAAAAATCACCAGCTGACAAAGCCACGGTAGTCGAGAGGCTGGTATCGCCTGTATGGAGAGGATCACACATCATTACCATTGCAGCCTACAGTATTTTTATTTAAAAATAATTTTATTTGAAAAGAAAAAGTAATTTGGAGGAAAATAAATTCTCATTTTATTCATTTTTTCTCATGATCTTGTGTTATAATCAAACAATTGTGTTCAGATGTACTTTTATCCACAAATTTCATTATATGTAATAACAACATACTCCTCTTCTATACTACGCCTCAAACGTCCATAGTCAGCTCTGTATATATTGTGGATAATCTGAAGGTTGTATGGATTCAAACATTTTGGATCGAGGTCAGGATGGTGAACCATGCATGTAGGAGGGACTGGAACCTGGTTAATTTGTTTCAAAACCTAATGAGAGAGGATGAGGGAAATATTACAATAAATACTGTGTTATAATAAAGCAAATAATGACTCATTAGGCAACATCACTGCATAGGACAAATATTAATCCAGGAAGCAAAAATTCTACTTAAAATAAAATGGTGTGATCATATTGTTGTTTACAAACATAACCAGGAAGGGATTGTTAAATGCAGTTACATTTTGCAGAAATGTTACAGTTAAAATTACATTTTTATAGTACTGTTGTTGTTACTGTGTATACTAGTGTTCTTACTGTATACAACACAAATCTGTAATCTCTAAATCTACTGTGCTCTACATAATATAACCAAAGTCACTAATAAAACACATTTGTATTTTACAGCATGTATTAGTAGCTAACTTACAGGCTACGTGAGTGTAATTCTTAACTTTTGTTTTACAGCACAGCATAGGCCTAAAGCCTAATGCTAGGTGTGTGCCACTGTTGGGGTACCAAGTTAGTTAGCTAGCGTTAGCTACATAGTGCAGTAATTGGTTAAACTGGTAACAACTCACCACTGCTCCAATCCTGCTCCAGTCCTGGTTGTGACGCTTGTTTGGGTCTATCGGCTTCTTCCTCCTGGTTTTGATAACTGTCTCGTGTTCATACTGGTAGGGCAGCACAGATGCTATTGCTAATCAAAGCTACGACAGTGTTTTGGGGCTCAGGGAGCTGAATTCTGTTGATAGTAAGGGGTGGGACATTTCCGACTCAGTGGGAGAAAGGCGTAATGCAGAACACGTCCACAATTCTGTAACAGGTCCTTTGTTGGGAGGTGATCCATTTCCTCCCGGGAGGTTAGATTCCCCTCTTTGACGCCCATGAACAGAGAAGTAGTGCTGCAGAACTAGAGAAAAATAACCCAGTCTCAATCTTCTGTCCATCCATTCTGTGAACACACAGTTGCAATACCATTCCCATCAATCAATATATATATATATATATATATATATATATATTGATTGTTATTATCTATATCCTGATGCAGGCTGGGACAAACTACAGTAAAACAGTTGATGTCCTTCTGCATTCAAATTGTCGTACCAGACACAAAACCTCTAACCCCTCCTCTGATCTCAAGCAGACTTCTTCCCATTCAGCTGGGATCTGCAGTCTCATCAGTGAGATGGCTCACTGCTCGACTGAAGCCTCTCCACATAGTTTCTATGGTCCCTGCCCTCTCTAGCCTCCTTCTCTTCTACACTGTTGTCTTTTATCCACCCTGTCTTGCGTGAGATGAGTCTTTTCTGCCTTTTTATGTCAGCCAAATGACCTTGAGCTTTGAAAGAAGTTTCCAGATCAGTTCAAAAATATATTTTCCTCTCTGGCTAGCCTGACTGGAACAGCAACAGTTTTTCAGGCAGTAGATCCTCTTTTAGGGGTTTTCTACAAACCTACAAATATATATATATATACAGTGGGTACAGAAAGTATTCAGACCCCTTTAAATTTTTCATTGCAATGAATTTTTTTATTTCATTGCAGCCATTTGCTAAAATCGAAAAAGTTCATTTTTTTTCGCATTAATGTACACTCAGCAACCCATCTTGACAGAAAAAAACAGAAATGTAGAAATTTTGCAAATTTATTAAAAAAGAAAAACTGAAATATCACATGGTCATAAGTATTCAGACCCTTTGCTGTGACACTCATATTTAACTCACATGCTGTCCATTTCTTCTGATCCTCCTTGAGATGGTTCTACTCCTTCATTGGAGTCCAGCTGTGTTTAATTAAACTGATTGGACTTGATTAGGAAAGGCACACACCTGTCTATATAAGACCTTACAGCTCACAGTGCATGTCAGAACAAATGAGAATCATGAGGTCGAAGGAACTGCCCAAGGAGCTCAGAGACAGAATTGTGGCAAGGCACAGATCTGGCCAAGGTTACAAAAGAATTTCTGCAGCACTCAAGGTTCCTAAGAGCACAGTGGCCTCCATAATCCTTAAATGGAAGAAGTATGGGATGACCAGAACTCTTCCTAGACCTGGCCGTCCAGCCAAACTGAGCAATCGTGGGAGAAGAGCCTTGGTGAGAGAGGTAAAGAACCCAAAGATCACTGTGGCTGAGCTCCAGAGATGCAGTAGGGAGATGGGAGAAAGTTCCACAAAGTCAACTATCACTGCAGCCCTCCACCAGTCGGGGCTTTATGGCAGAGTGGCCCGACGGAAGCCTCTCCTCAGTGCAAGACATATGAAAGCCCGCATAGAGTTAGCCAAAAAACACATGGAGGACTCCCAAACTATGAGAAATAAGATTCTCTGGTCTGATGAGACCAAGATTGAACTTTTTGGCGTTAATTCTAAGCGGTATGTGTGGAGAAAACCAGGCACTGCTCATCACCTGCCCAATACAATCCCAACAGTGAAACATGGTGGTGGCAGCATCATGCTATGGGGGTGTTTTTCAGCTGCAGGGACAGGTTGCAATTGAAGGAAAGATGAATGCGGCCAAGTACAGAGATATCCCGGAAGAAAACCTCCTCCAGAGTGCTCAGGACCTCAGACTGGGCCGAAGGTTCACCTTCCAACAAGACTGACCCGAAGCACACAGCTAAAATAACAAAGGAGTGGCTTCGGAACAAGTCTGTGACCATTCTTGACTGGCCCAGCCAGAGCCCTGACCTAAACCCAATTGAGCATCTCTGGAGAGACCTGAAAATGGCTGTCCACCAACGTTCACCATCCAACCTGACAGAACTGGAGAGGATCTGCAAGGAAGAATGGCAGAGGATCCCCAAATCCAGGTGTGAGAAACGTGTTGCATCATTCCCAAGAAGACTCATGGCTGTACTAGCTCAAAAGGGTGCTTCTACTCAATACTGAGCAAAGGGTCTGAATACTTATGACCATGTGATATTTCAGTTTTTCTTTTTTAATAAATTTGCAAAAATTTCTACATTTCTGTTTTTTTCTGTCAAGATGGGTTGCTGAGTGTACATTAATGTGAAAAAAAATGAACTTTTTCGATTTTAGCAAATGGCTGCAATGAAACAAAGGGTGAAAAATTTAAAGGGGTCTGAATACTTTCCGTACCCACTGTATATGACATATATATACATAGTGGTTATTTCTCTCTTTTTATTTTTTATTGCAGTTGAAACATCTCCTTTAAACAAATGGATTTATTTAAGTGTCTATATAAGGCTGCCAGTAATCACCAAGCAGTGTTGCTGCCAGGACCACATGCTGCCCCTGCTCCATTGTTAACCCAAATGTACTTATTTGCAATTACGATGTATAATTGTAATGGAGTTACATGATACATCTTAATCGCTATGTAGGTGGTCTTAAGACCTTAGCTATTAAATTATCAAAAGTTTGAGGTTTCATGCAACAGGGTTTTCAAAGTTTTCAAATCACGCTTGTACGTGGAGTTTTCATTAATAATAAAGTGAATTGTTTTTGTTCGTTTTGGATCCAGGCCGTAATGTTAAGTAACTTAATGCAACATGAAGTTTGTTTAAGAAAATCAAACTGCACCCACCTTAATTCATATTATAGATTATACTACATGGGCTCACCGCTTAGCCATTTCTACTCGACTCTTCCCACTTTGAGTCACTCAGCAGTGACTGTCAGGGCTAATTGAACAAACAAACAGTCGGTTTTGAGACCTCCATTTACTTAGTCTGTTATGTTACAAACACTATAGCACATTTAGACACATTCAGTTTTTTGTTGATCTGAATCTTTAAAGGCTTACATTTACGAATGAATTTGGATCTACACTCAAAACCTTCAAGGTCTAAGACCTGACAAAATACCGTCCAACCAGTGCATGGAGAGTCAGATGGTCACCGAAATGCATGGCCAGAGTCCTGCCAGTACCCTCGACTTGTGCAAAGTTGTGAGGGCCGATCAATGCTGCTTGCAGCTTTCATTTTTTTTTGCTGTTTTATTCTCAGATGTAATATTAATGCCTTTGGCTAACGTTTTGCACATGAGTATAAAACACAAAGCCTTTTAAAGCAGCTATAGTCAAGATTTTTGATCATTACAATGTATGAAATGACATGGTGAACACTGTGACAATGTAAGAGGGGTATCTGGTAGCGATGAGCCTAGGAGAATAATAGCTGAATATGCAGATCCCCTTGGTTTTATAGAGCTTTATGGAGAGTTTCAGCTTATTGTTTAGCTGTCTGGCTCATAACGTTACTGTTCTAGTTCTCTCTCAGTGCTCTCACAGCGTAGTTTTGGGCCACAGAAGGCAGCTGTAAGACAAGCTGGTTAACATAGTGGAGCATTTAGCAGCTTTATTCAATGTCCTTGTAATTCATCTTAATTAAGTGATGTATTTTTACTGTTTAAGTTTTAGTTCTTTAGCACCAGGCTTAAGTAACTTTAGTGCTTAAGTTAGAGCCAAAGAACATAATCTGGTCTTGTTTACTATTCAGCCACCCACCACCTCCCATTCATTTTCTATGAGCAACATTAAATTGCTTGTATAGCATGACTGGTTTGCGGGCAGGGAATTTGGCTACACTTCAGGCAAAGTTAAACAGACCTGGAGAGGTTGGAAAATCTCAGTGTGCATGCAAAAACTAAAGGTGCTAACTGGAACCTAAAACATTTTTTTCAGAGTGATGCCATAATAGAACCATTTCTGGTTCCACAGAGGACCTTTCAGATCAAGGTTCTTTAAATAATCCAAAATGGTGCCTCAAAGACCCATCCAAAAACGGTTACGATTCTGGTGATCGAACCGCCAAACTTCACATTGAAGGAGGACCCGCTTTATCACTAAGCCACATCCGGCCCATTAGAAAACAATTTTCTGAAAAACTGAATAAAAAGCTAGACATTTAAAAGCATAACAATGATTTTGTACAAAAGGTGTGTGCAGTTGAAAGCCGCAGACTACACGAAAAAAAAAGCACATAGAGAGGGCCAGTCAGCCCGCCTTGTAAACATATAAACTATGGCGGATTAATATAGACTATACGGCGACTCGTCATAGTCTAGATAATTGATTAAAAACACTTCTCTGTATTTTTACTATATGTAAATGCAGAATGTGCCATCTGCCAAAGTGGCTGGTAAGTGTCACTGTGTTACCTGCTACTGCCTAATTCCACCCGCAAATGTCAAGCCATGCATCCATCACACACTACACTTATCCATATGTTGCATTCATTACTGACCAACCTGATCTCACAGCCCAGCATTATCACTGTGGAAAGGAGCGTAAAGCAGAGGAGAACAGATAATAGAGAAGTACATTCACTCCAATAACTGTACTGTAGTTCAGTTCTGATATAATTTTATTTTAATTAAGTATTTCCATTTTTTATTCTCTATACTTCTTCTCCACTATATTTCAGAGGGAAATATTGCATGACTTATGCATCAGTATGTACATCTGAAAGGAGGGAATCTGCATATTAGGTATTTTTACTTTGATACATTACTTTTGCTGATGTTACTTTGAAGAATTTGAAAATTAATTAAATCATAAATTATGGCCTTTACAGTCACCGAATCTCTACCCTACTGATTACTTTCGAGCTATGTGTTAGTCAGCACTCTCCACCTCCATTATCAAAACACTAAACGAAGCAATATCTTTATAAATAATACTTTTCATCCTTTAAGTAAACTTCCACACACTGGAAAAGTGTATGACAAGTGACCGCGCACCTCAAGTTAATTTTATTATGAACACAATCGTTCCCTAACCTTAACCAAGAGCAGGAGTCTAGTAAGCTCATTTCTTTGTAACTCCACACCCCCTTTCAGATTTCTGTTTTCAATTTTTGAGTCTTCAGACCCAACCTTGCCTCAAGAGACATCACTTCTAAGTGAACTCCAGGTACGAGTCCAGACTTGGACCTTTGTCACTTGTCAACTCCATCTCTCTGCCCATACTTTTGTACTTTATTTAAGCAATTTAACCATTTTAAGCACAAATGTCATAAAGTAATTGGAATCTTTTCTTGATCCAATCAGGAAAATCAGGACATAGAGCACGGGTTAGACGTTACGTAATGCATTATATTTAATTGGATAATGTGATCACATGACAATATATTTAGATCATGCACAGATTCATTCATTGAAGCTAGTCAGAGCATAGTGACAGCTCACATGCCTGTGACACTGGGATCTTGAATTGTAACAGCATCCTAATGAAACAAATACTTCTATAAAAGTCCTAAAGGCCTCAGACTGCTCCACACTGTCTGTCTGCTGAATGAATGCTGACTATTGAGCTTTCTTATGATAGATCATAAGCGTCAAAAAGATAAGTTAAACAGCCATAAAGATATATACTCTGACTCAAAGACACTAACATGTTATGTCTCAGTGCAGCCATTCTCATGCCCAGCATTGGTAAGGCCTGTTAAGACTTTGACCTTAAAGAGCTAGTCACATTCATTCACAAATATGCTTTATGTCACTGGGCTTCAAAATATTTCCCTGAAGACAATCGGGGAAGGTGTGTGTGTGTGGGGGGGGTGATAAAAACTGATGACGGTAGATAAAAACTGATGACGTGCCCTCTAAAGTCTCTGTAGGCATTAGAAACTGAGGATAAATTGGCTCATGACAGTATAAAATCTGAATAATGGCACCATCCCTAGCTTCTGCTATTCCTGACCTTACCCCCTGGCTTGTCCAGACAACTGAATATATCCTGACATACCTCATACCCTATTTTAAATGCTCATTATATCCAGCAGTATTCATTAATCTAATGGCAAAACATGTTATCATTAATATTATTATATTGTTATTCAACTGAATTAGTTGAAAAATTGAGCCCGACACACTCAAGTGTGTGTGTGATGGGTAACAGAGAGAGGCAAGTGTGCTGTGTGGATTCTGTTGCAGAGCATAGTTGTTGCATCGTTGTTTAGTTGTGTGGGTGGCCTTATTGTTAACAATAGCACACATAGTGATGTGTGTGCAAAGTGTGTATAGCCTAGTTAAGTTTCCTTTGCTTGCATCCATGAAATCTTGTATATTGCGCATAGTCTATGTAACATGAGATGGACAGGCAGTTTGGTGCATCGTCAGCAGTGCTGCGGGTCGTACCGGACTGTTGTGGTAAAGGAGCCAAGCTGAAAGGAAAAACTCTCTATTAACCAGTCCATCTATGTTCTGACCCTTACCTATGGTAATGAGCTTTGAGACCGAAAGGATTGAGATCGTGGGTACAAGTGGCCGAAATAAGCTTTCTCTGTAAGGTGGCTGGGCTCAGCCTTAGAGGAGCTCAGACATCCATAGGAGCTCGGAGTAGAGCTGCTGCTCCTTTGCATCGAAAGGGGCTAGCTGAAGTGGTTCGACATCTGATCAGGATTTCTCCTGGGCGTCTCCCTTTAGTGGTTTTCCGGGCCTGTCCAACTAGTAAGAATGACCGGGGTAGCCCAGAATACGCTGGAGAAATGACCTATGTTCTCTGGCCTGGGTACGCCTCAGGGTTCCCCAAGAGGAGCTGGAAACTGTGCTGAGGAGAGGGACTTCTGGCATACCCTCCTAGGCCTGCTGACCCCACAGAATAAGCCAAAGAAAATGGATGGATAGTTGGATGGAGCCTGTGTGCCTTCAGCACAACGCTAGCGCACTTGGTAGGGGGGACCCCCCGATGCCATCAGGTATTTCGCACACGGTTGGGCAACCTAAGTATCTCAGAACAAGAAAATAACAAACACCCAGAAACAATTCTTACAAATTTCTCCACTGCCCTTGAATGCATCATTGAATGCAGGATTCTTAGCAATAGTTAAATAATCAATGAAATACATATTAATAAGAGCAGCTGCATTTCCCTCAGACCTGGTAGCACTTTCAACATCACTGCTGATTTCATCGAATGCTCAACGGGCCAGGAATTGGTGCTGCCCCCTCTCACACAATGTTTTCCGCCAATTCCCCCCATCAACCCCCCTTAAGAACGTTCCTCTCCAGGGGAACAGGACAGTACATCTGCAATGTTCTCAGTGATTTATCTGTCAAAACACCGCAGAGCTTGCTCTCACAGAGAAAAATTCTGTATGAATCGGGGATCCCTTCCCCAAGAATTACCTCACCTGCCTCAGGTTTGTCGTTCTGTCAGTTTGGTACCTATCGAGCTAGACTCCAAGATATATGAGAGTGCACTGCACTGCTGCTGTCTCCAACTGCTTATCTACAGTGAACAGACGATGTCCATGAAAATACAGCAAATAGGGATTTCAATGACTAGCCAGGTTCTATCTTCCCCTCTGTCAAGAGCTGTCCACTGGCAGTTTGGGAAGCTTTAAAATACTAAACCTTTTTTGGAAATAGCAATACTGTGTGTTAAGTCATTTGCATTTACGTTGTTTAAATAATTCAGTCAGAACCAGCATGTAATTGTAGTTAATATAGAATCCTGTGTGGTCAAGAAACTGAACCCTAAAATGCTCCTGATGCTGTTCGATTGTTCTATGAATTTGGTTAGGACCCCGATGGGCAGGTGGCACGTTGCATCGTAGCCTCTGCCATCAGTGTATGTGTGAATGGGTGGATGCTGGCGAGACGTGTACAGCGCTATAAGTGGTTGAAAGACTAGAAAGGCCCTCTACAAATGCAGGTCCATTAACGATTTAAAAAAATATACATATCTTGTGTTCTGCAAATATGACTAGCCAGGAAGATGAGTTATGGAGGGACATATACAATTTACTCAACAATATTGTTTTAAAATGCTTTACCTGCTTGAACTATATTGAAAACTAATGATTACAAGATAAAAGATACGTTTTGTTTCAATGGTCACATTTTCAAACATAACATTTTTTTTTTACATTGGTGTTTTTTGTGGAAACATTGTGAGGACTGGAAAACACAGCAAGGTCTTGTACAAAAAAAAAACTTAGTGATCACTGCAAAATGTAAGTGCACAAATTTGTAATAAATGATTGGGTTAATACATGATTTTAACCTTCATCCCTTTACTGACCTGTGTTGGATTCCTGGATAACATAAATGCAAAAAAATTCCAATGTAATTTTTCCCATGCCATTTGGTCACTGTGAATATTAAGCATCCTGCTTGGTTATCTTCTCTTATCCAATCATCTCAGGGGGATCCAGCTGGGTGGTCCACTGTCCCACCAAGGCCCAAACAGACAGGGTTGTTGGCTTCCTGGTGTCCGGCTCCATGGATCTGCCCAGGGGAATAAAGGGACTGTCCATGAGCACATCATACCAGCCCCATCCCTATCTCTTACACACACACACACACACACACACACACACACACACACACACACACACACACACACACACACACACACACACACACACACGCGCACACACACACACACGCACACGCATACTCACACACGTTTGTTCCTCTATAGTTGGGAGGACCATGATAGATGCAATGCAATCCCTAGCTTCTAATCCTCAACTGTTATGCATCCCAACTACATACCAACACCCCTATACTATAACCACATCCGTACTCTGGTGACTTGTCCCAGGAAGCCAATGGGAAAACAAAAACTAGGGACCCATCCCTGTTTTAGTCTTGTTTGAAAATATATAACACTTCCTACCTTTTCAAAGGTCTTCTGCAGAAGCCAATTATGGCAAAACGCTACAACGTCTTTTTACTCTTTATGTAGTATCTTCTGTCTGTTGTAGCTCTGCAAATTTCCAATGTAAAGGTACCCTTATCCCTATGCCTTACTCCAACCACAATTATCAAGCCCAGTGGAACAGCGGCCTACAAGCAGTGAGACAGGACTTAAATAGCTGATCACAGCCGGGAGGGTAAATTGCAGAATTTATGGAATGACAATTGCGTAGACTACAGGACTACACGCTATTAAGTAATCGTTTCTTCTCTAGATGCCTGTCTGATAGGGCTGTAGCTGAATATATATAAGCGATTCCATCCACAATTAATTCAGTGCCACGTCTTAAAATAACAGGACTAACTATACTAACCCTCCGAAATTGATCATCTTGTTCAAAGTGATACAGGCTCACTGCATATGACACTAGACTTTACTGCCCCTCTTAAAAAGAAGATAATAAAACAAAGGAAGTTAACTTAATGCTGTAACCGTCAAACCCATGAATAAAGCAAACATCACGAAAACTTAAATAGGAAATGGCGTTCCACCAATAATGAAGAATTTAGGCTCGTCTAGCGAGATAGGCCTAAAACATATAAGAAGGCCCTCCATGCCAGAGCAGCCTAATACTAAGCAAAAATAAGAACAACCTCAGGTTTTTCTTCAGCACTGTAGCCAGGCTGACAGTGAGTCACCGTTCTATTGAGCCATGTTTTCCTATAAACCTCAGTAGTAGTGACTTCATAAATTTCTGTAATGATAATATTCTAACTAGAGACAAGATTATTCACCTCCTACCCTCATCTGGAACCGATTTATCTTCAAACACAGTAACCTAAGAAACAGCTGTAAAACCTGATACATATCTAGACTGCTTTTCTCCTATCGACCTTCACTAATTGACTTCAACAATTTCTACATCTCAGCCATCTACCTATCTCTTAGAACCCATCCCGACAAGGCTGCTTAAGGAAGTTTTACCTTTAGTTAGCACCTCTTTACTAGATATAATCAATCTGTCTTTAATAACAGGCCATGTACCACAGTCCTTTACAGTAGCTGTTAGAAAACCTCTTCATTAAAAGACCACTCTTTATCCAGAGTGTTGGTTAACTATTAACCTATATCTAACCTTCCCTTCTTCTCCAAGATCCCTGAGAAAGCTGTCGCAAATCAGTGTGACTTTCTACATAACACAGTTGAGGGTTTTCATTCAGGATTTAAAGTGAATCATAGCACAGAGACAGCACTGGTGAAAATTTCTATTGACCTTCTAATTGCATCAGACAAAGGACTTGTATCTGTACTTGTCTTGTAAGACCTAATTCCTGCATTCAACAACATTGACCATCAAATCCTAATACAGAGATTGGAACATTTAATTGGCATTAAAGGAACCATACTAAGCTGGTTTAAGTCCTATTTATCAGATCAATCCCAGTTTGTTCATGATGAATCCTCCATGCACACCAAAGTTAGTCACAGAGATCCATAGGGTTCTGTGCCGGATCATATTTATAAACCTGACATATGCTTCCCTTAGTCAACATTATCAGAAAATACGCCATAAACTTTCATTATTATGCAGATGATACCACATTATATCTATTGATCAAGCCAGACGAAACCAACCAGTGAGCTAAACTCCAAGCATGCCTTAAGGACATAAAACCTGGATGACCTGCAACTTCCTGATGTTAAATGCAGACAACACTGAAGTTATTGTATTGGCCCTGAACTCCTCCGCTATAAATTATCTAATGATATAATAACTCCAGATGGCATTGCCCTGGCATCCAGCACCTCCATAAAGAATCTTAAAGTTGTCTTTGATCAGGATCTGTCCTTTAACTTCCACATAAAACAGACTTCAAGGAATGCCTTTTTTCATCGACGTAACATTACAAAAATCAGGCACATCCAGTCTCAAAACAATGCAAAAAATTTTTTTGTTAATTCTCAACTAGATTGACTTAAATTCCTTATTATCAGGCTGCTCTAATAAGCCTCTTAAGACTCTCTAGTTGATTCACAATACTGCAGCATGTGTGCTAACAAAAACTAAGAAAAGTGATCTTATTACTCCCTTATTCAATTCGGGGGGCAAACGCACTTACCACGTTTAAGAGTAAGCTTAAGAATTTCCTCTTTGATAACGCTTATAGTTAGGCCCACCCCTAGGAAACACAGAGCTCCTCTCTCTTCTCCTCTTCCTCTCTATTTCTATCCATTCATGTGCCATTATGCATGCTACTAATTTTGCTTCTTCCTAGGAGTCTCTGTGCTTTCTTTCCTTGCAGGTGTACATGGATCATAGTTATACCTTGACCATGGTCATGGCTTATGCTGTGGCCCTACCTTACACCCACTGCTACTATTGTTTATATAATTAGTCACCTTTCTATTACTATTACTGATACTGTTACTGCTTTATTATCATTAGTATTAAATTATATCTACCTCTGCTCTATTATTAGTCATCATGTTTCTATTATTATGCTGCTATTATAATTGCTACTACTGCTATTCTGTCATATGTATGATTTCTATCACATACATTTTGTATTGTTGATATTGTTCTGCTTGGTGGCATTGGTCAGTAGATCAGTTTTAAATATTGCAGGGCGGAATAGTACAAACAGAAACAGCTGCAGTGATCTATTAGGCTCTAGACGACAGGCTGTTATGCCTCTTTTCCACTGCATGCCACAGGTAGTCTTTAATCTACTCGACCTGGTACATATTTTGGTTTGATCTATGTAAGGTTCCAAGTGAGCTGAGCTGACACGTTAGAAGTTGTTAAAATCATAAATTAATTGCATTTATTTACTGCTTTTCTAGTCTTAGCGACCACTCAGTATCTCGCTCAATGATACTTGATACATTTAGACTGCAGTGGTAGGGATCGAACCACCGACTTCTTGATTAGTGGAGGACCGCTACAGTCGCCTACTGCAACATTGCAAACCTATGATTGGACAGATAATCACAAGAATACTCCCTTGAATGATACAGTGTCCCGTGTCCTGCACAAACCCGCCACTTTTAAATAGCCAAGCTATCGTCAATAGTGAACACATATTTTTATGCACTTGTGGCAGCCTGCAAAGCAACGCTTTTTGCCAACGAAAGGATCCAATACGTGCTGTGTTGGGTTTAGATGATGTCTCACAAGGTGTCACTATGAGGATCAGCTTAGAATACTGCCTAAAATGACAAAATAAAAATAAAAATAAATCTAGAAATGTATGTCGGGCAGTAGAAATGAGGTATTACTGTGCTCCAACACGTCATCAAGGTAAAGAACTTGCTGTGCTTTGGAGTGGGGAATCACTCGCAACATTCCAGCAGGGCTCAACTGCTCAAGGCCATTTATAACAAGGACCTGTCCGACTACCTCCACTACTGTGAGAGAACCCTGAGAATGTCCTGACCAAAAAACAATAATTTGGGACTTGTGACTTCACCGACCATCTTGTAAGTTAACAGTGAAATGTACGTCAGCGTATATCATTTGTAACTACATCTGGGGACAAATAATGGTCCCTGTCACTTTGTTTTTCAGGGTTGTGGCATTATGATTAGACTCCACAACTGTCTTATTAATATTTTTTTCATTGAACAGTTTTATCATCCCATTAAGCTCGAAATGCTGTTCAAAGGTTGTTCGAGATTTAAACTAAGGCTGATCTGAAAATACTTAATAAAGTACTAAAGTAGGGGACATATGTTTGAAATGTCATACAGCTGCCAAAAGCCAGCTTGCAAGGTTTTGCCAAGCTGTGTGAAATGCAATACAGCTCGGCTTTTTTCCAAAAAGGTCATATAAAAGACAGAGAATTCAAAATCCCACCTCTAGCAGCTCATCTGTAGAGTATAGTTCTATTGGCATTAAGGGAGAGGTGATCGGTTGGGGAAAGTGTAAATGACAAAACCTGCTGATAGTGTAGAAACACTCTGTGCAGAGCTGTTACTGACCCACAGCTCCATTGACTTGAAAGGGAGGTTAATGTTTGCTCGTGAGATTGCCTCGGCCCCCTGCACGTGATCCCTGAAGAAAAAACACAGGTGAAATAACACAGATGGAAACAGCATGATTAGCAAAGGATGGCTAACTGGAAATGTGTCAGACTTTTCACTTGATTGTTGTATTTATCGCATCAAAATGTAAACAACATAATTTTCAAGGCAAACTTATTTTTTCTTCTAGAGCTGCACAATGAACAGCTCAGCTAGGAAAGGCACATAACACACACACACATTTAAACTACAACATCATGACGAACAGTGGACCCGAAACACACTGTGGCACAGATGGTCGATATATGATTGAAAGATGGCGCCGCACTAAAGGCAGCCTGTTACTATGAGAGGCCGTTTAGGCCATAACTCATTATGAGAGGCCGTTTAGGCCATAATTCATACGTGGTCTTACATACAATGACAGAATCTCACACAAACACTATACTCTTTCACACACATTACCATACCTTCTTAAATGTACTGTCATACTCTCCTTCATTTACTGTCATACTCTCATACATAAATGACTATTCTCTCTAACACACACAAAAACACTCTCTTAAATGCACCATCATACTCTAATACACACACTACTATTCTCTTTTATAGTTGTGTGTGAGAGAGTATAGTTGTGTGTGTGGGATAGTATAGTTGTGTGTGTGAGAAAGTATAGTCGTGTGTGTGAGAGAGTATAATTGTGTGTGTGGGAGAGTATAGTTGTGTGTGTGAGAGAGTATAGTTGTGTGTGTGAGAGAGTATAGTTGAAACGGAAGTGAGTTTGATTGAAAAGGAAGTACTTCTAAATTCTCAGTTCCTGATTGGCTTATACATAGAAGAGGGATTTCACGGACACGGGCTGAACCATTGAGCTATGAGAAGATGGTGAACAGGGAGCGACTTAATGAAGCCATAGGGCTCTTAAGCAATATTTTAGATACTCCAAATGTTGTCACATCATTGTCAGAAATGGTGGATCAAAGATGACAGTCATCCACAGGGGCCACTTCAAACACGAGCGTTGACGCGGAAATGCAGCGGGCCTTCAGAGCTGGATCAGGTGCGTCAGGGAGCGGCCATGGAGCCTCATTAGGAGCCGGCCTTAATGTAAACCAAGTGATGCGACCCCGATTTCAAACTCAGCAGTATTTCGGGGGATGGACTTCAAAGTCAAGGAAGAGGTGAGTTTTTTTAAATGTCAACCATGGGTAATGTTATTACATATGTTGATTGAAGCCAACGTTTCCTACTGTTTCAAAGTTTTACTTTAGCGTGTAATGTCTTCAGCAATAATTAAATTGCTGTTAATTCCTTCCAAACTCATCTTTTAACAGTGATTCTCTTATTATGATGACCAACAACCTAGATATTTCTCCCTACTTACATGCTGACCCTGATAGTGACAACATTGACCCTGAGAACACATTAAACTCATGTAATTATTTTACTGAAGACTCTTTAAAATCAGTCTGTGTAGGAAAAAATATAAAAGATTTTAATTCCTTCACACTATTTCACTTGAATGTGAGAAGCTTACCAAAGCACTTTGAGTCTCTAACTGACTATCTTACATTATTACCTCTTCATTTATCGATAATGGGTTTTACTGAAACTTGGTTAAATGATTCTAAAGTGTCTTTTTATTCCATGAACGGCTATGATCATCTCTATCACCACAGAAAAGATAGACCAGGGGGCGGTGTATCACTCTATGTGAAAAATTCTATCAAATACATCCTGCGAGAAGATCTATCAACTGATATTGCCAATACAAATTCTCATGTTGAATCCATCTTCATAGAGGTAGTGAATGCACCATGTTTTTCTGGCCGTACTGTCATTGGCTGTGTTTACAGACCACCAAATGGAAATGTTAACTCCTTTGTTGATAATCTGGACAAGCTTTTGAATTCCATTGAGAAAGAAAAGAAGCCGTGCTTCATACTAGGGGATTTTAACATAAACTTACTTCACGCCAATTCAGAAACATTTTTGAACACATTATTTGCTAATGCTTTCTTTCCCCTGATATCACAAGCCACTAGAATAACTTCATCAAGTAAATCTATAATTGACAACATCATTACCAACCATACAAATAAAAACGGATTATCTGGTATATTATTAACTGATATATCAGACCATCTTCCTATTTTTACAGTTTATCACTCCAATGAAATAGGTCAAGATATTACCAGAGTGTTGTTAAGGAACTTCAAGATGTCTAATGTGAAGAAATTTGAAAACAATTTATCTAGTAATCAATGGAATTCAACTTTGTCAACTTCTGATTTGATTAAAGCATACTCTAGTTTTAACAATGAATTCTTTGGCATTTTCAATCAATCCTTTCCATTGGAAAAACAATCCATTAAGCCCAAAATCCACAAATCTTGGCTGACCAAAGAGCTCAAAAAAAGCATATCAAAAAAACACAAACTATACAAAGACTATTTGACAAATCCCTCTCCCCTGAACTTTAATATGTATTCAAAGTACAGAAATAAACTCAACCATATGTTGAGAAAATCTAAGAGAAATCATTACCAACAGAAATTGAATACATCAAAAAATGATATGAAGAAGACATGGGCCATTATTAATGAAGTTATCAACAAACCCTCATCAAAAATTAATTCTCAGAGCATATTTTATAATAACGATTCTAGTATTGAGGATCCCATTGAAATTGCTGAAGAATTCAATACTTATTTTGTCAATATTGGTCCCGCTTTGGCTGCAAAAATCCCTCTAACACCACTCTATTCTAACAGTACAGGACCTCCTTCCAGTCAATCAATGTTTCATTTTTCTACTGTGGATGAAAAAGAAATATGGGATATTGTATCAAGTCTAAAGTCAACAAGTGCTGGTTTTGATGATCTCAAAATGAAATTAGTGAAGCAGTGTCTCCCCACCATTGTAAAACCACTGTGTCATATTTTTAACTGTTCTCTTCAATCAGGTGTAGTACCAGACCAACTGAAATGGGCTAAGGTTATTCCCATATTTAAAAATGGGGATCCATCACTATTTTCAAATTATAGACCAATTTCTTTATTACCTTGCTTCTCCAAAATTCTCGAAAAAATTGTATATAATAGATTAATTGCACATCTTAAAGAAAATAACTTATTGTATGATTATCAGTTTGGTTTCCGTGCCAAACATTCTACCTCTATGGCCCTGGTCCAATTAGTTAACAGAATATCTTCAGCTTTGGACAACAAGGAACTCACAATTGGAGTGTTCATTGATTTATCCAAGGCTTTTGATACCGTTGATCCGAATATATTATTAACTAAGCTACAGGCTCATGGGGTTTCTGGGACTGAGCTTAATTGGTTTAAAAGTTATCTGTTCAACAGGAAACAGTATGTAGTATGGAATGGAGCTAACTCGACTTACAGTCATCTACAGTGTGGAGTTCCTCAAGGTTCCATACTTGGACCTCTTTTATTCCTTATTTATATTAATGATTTGCATTTAATATCTGATGAAGCTCTTTTTATTTTGTATGCCGATGACACAAATATTTTCATTACCGATAAAGATGAACACAAGTTGATAGATCGAATGAATAGCGTACTCGATCGGCTGGATAACTGGTTCAAATTCAACAAATTATCCCTTAATGTAGAGAAGTGTGCTTATATGATATTTAAGCCTAAAAATATTATTCTATCCGATCCTATCCAGCCAATTTTTATGGCGAACAATGCACTTGCTAATGTTTCCAATGTTAAGTTCCTTGGGGTTTTTATTGACCATAAGCTCAATTGGAAAAAACACATATCACAGGTGTCCAATAAATTGGCTAGAAACATTGGGGTTATTAGACGAGTAAGACACGTGCTGTCAAGGAAAATTTGTATGGATTTATATTACTGCCTTATTTATCCCTTTATATCCTATGGTAATATAGTATGGGCTAGTACATACAAAACCAGTGTAAATTCGATTTTTCTGTTACAGAAAAAATTTGTTAGATCTGTAACCAACTCCAGTTGGGACGCTCATAGTGCTCCATTATTTCGGAATCTGGAGTTGCTAAGCATATATGATGTGAATACTCTTCAGATCGGCACTTTTGTTTTCCAGTTTTTCAATAATTTACTTCCTTCTTCTTTTAACAGTTTTTTTATAACCAGGTCACAGATCCATAGTCATCAGACCAGATCTGTAGATCTCCTTCACCGGCAATTTTTCAGAACAAATCTGGGACAGTTTTCTATTAGGGACAGAGGTCCAGTCGTTTGGAACAGTTTTCCAGCTACTCTACGTAAACACTCATCTTTAGCTACTTTCAAAAAATATCTTAAAATGTACCTAATTTTAAAAGCCTATGATAATATGATAAACTGAATGTATGCTGTATTGTCTTTTTGCTTGTTAGTTATATCTTTACTTTGCTTTTTTACTTTTACTCAAATGTATTCTCATTTTTGTAAAATGACTTTGTAGTTGTTTTATCTCTATAATTTTACTTTTGTTTGTCTTTTCTTTTTCTTTTACTTTATTTTCTTTACCTTATTGTATTTTAATGTCAGGTGGACATCCTTAATAAGCCCTTCGGGGTTTCTTTTGTCCCACCCGTGCATCTATGTATGTCTATGCAAATCTTCTTGCCTTTTTTAATCTTGTTTATTTGCACAAATAAAAACTAAACTAAACTAATTTGGGGCAGTAAAATGATGTTAGAAAATAAACTTGTCAAGGGATAAGCTTAATTGTGTTACATTAATGGTTGTGAATAAGGTATGCCCTTATTGTTGTTGACTGGTAACTAGCCGTGTATGTTACCTTACCAAGCTGCAAAAACGTGTCATTGTTGAAGTTAATGTTAATTGCCGCGCTAACTTAAACACCAGGGTAATGAGATGCTTTCTTTTTTAGGACCACTGCCCAAAATCATCCCACCTTCAACAAGGATGTCATACTGTTACCTTATCCAGAATGGGGTGAAGTTTGCAAGCATAAAGCCAAAAGAAGGCTTCATGAAAAAGGCTATATTTTAAATGCCTTTGAAATGAAGAAAATCTGGGACTGCAGGACAGTCATTGTGGAGATAAGGGAAGCATTCAAGGACAAAATTCCAGAAGAAGTCAGGTATTGTCTGAATATTTAGGCTATGTCTGTTATTGTTCATGAGTTGATTGCTAAAGAGTTATTAAAAAAAAGAAAAGAAAAAAGAGGTATTTGTATTTTACCCTGTTTTTCTTTTTTTGTCAGTGCCATGTGGAAACAAACTTGTTTCACCAAAGCTGCGTGAGGGCCAGGAACTGAATGGCTTTATGATTCACAAAGTGTTTAAGTCAAAGGCAGTGTACATCAGGCCAACAATTCAATTCAATTCAATTCAATTCAGTTTATTTTGTATAGCCCAGAATCACAAATTACAAATTTGCCTCAGAGGGCTTTACAATCTGTGCACATGCGACATCCTCTGTCCTTCCCTCACATCGGCACAAGAAAAACTCCCCTAAAAAACCCCTTTAACAGGGAGAAAAAAGGAAGAAACCTATGGGAGAACGACAGAGGAGGGATCCTTCTCCCAGGATGGACAGAATGCAATAGCATTCTTCCAGTTCCGGTAAGCTATTTTAAAACAATATGAAGCCATCCTTTTTTTACTAGAGGTTTCTTGTTTTGCCAATGAGCTTCACCCCTTAATTTTTTTAAATTTGTGTTTTTATTATTATTTATTTTTCCCTTTTTTGTTTGTATGTTTTGTTTTAGTTTGACAGCTCAGATTTAGAGGATGGTGTAGTGGTTGATACAACATCCACATCCAGTGACCACCGAATTTCCACTCAAACTAGTAGGCTAGAGGAAACCAAATCGCATCAACACTACAGGTTTCTAGTTATCCTTTCACAAGAAGTGGGAGAGCAAACCTGTCCCTGGCAGTACAGCAATCGTCGTGTGGCAGCATGACCACAGCAACCCAGTCCAGTGCAGTACAGCAATCGTCTAGTGGCAGCATGACCACAGCAACCCAGTCCAGTGCAGTACAGCAATCGTCTAGTGGCAGCATGACCACAGCAACCCAGTCCAGTGCAGTACAGCAAGAATCGAGCGTCATCGACTTAGATTATGTTACCACAGTTAACCAGACTCCAACAGCCAGCAATGACGACTATGCTGCCTACCTTTCGATAATGAGTTCCATCTCGGACCATTCATCTGATGATGAGGAATTGAACCAGGCTATAATGGCCAGTCTTGAGAGTAATGTGTAAGTTTCTGGGTGTTATGACATTGTTAAAGTGGTGCAGTAATGGCAGATAAAACAGGAACAGGGTAAGCATAATATGAATCTGATAGGACTTATTAGAATGTTGCCTTCAGATAGGAACACCAGCCACCCACCATGCTTATGTAGAGGCTATAACAGAAGTTGTATACATTGAATAAGTGATGCAGGTACCCCTTAAATGCATTGTTTGTAGGCAGCTTTCAGTGTTACATCAACTTTGCTTGTGCCAGATTCCCACTGTACCCACATAAATAAAAAACTCTGGATGAAGAAATGCACGCTTACACAAAACCTATGGTATGGTTCAGATAGTAGTTGGCAGTAATGTTGAAAACTGTGCTTTTTCCATTAGTACAATCCTTTGGGTTTAATTAGTTATGGTGGTCTCATTGTTGAAAAGTATGCTCTTATCCCTATACTAATGTGTTTTTGTTGTTGTTGTTCTACAGGACAATCGCACATCCAAACACTAAGTCAGCACAAGAAGTGCTCCTCAATCTTGCATCCCAAATCAACAGTAACCAAAGATGCAGGTTTAACATTAATAGGTCGTCAGTTCTGGATGGTGCCATTCGTGGCTTCAAACGACTGTCCTACAATCCTGCATCCCAGATGTGTGTCAAGTTTTCAGATGACTTGGGAATGGATGAAGAGGCTGTGGATCTTGGTGGCCCAAGGAGAGAATTTTAAAGATTGCTTATGGAAACCTTGGCACTGTCACCAATGTTTGAAGGAAGGGACAGCAAACTGAGTTTGGCTCTAGACAGTACTGGTAGGTGTTATATATTTGGCCCCAGTGTATTGATTTATTGGGACTCCTCATGATCCCAGCCTTAGTTTTGTCACAGGTTTTGTCCCATACTTTTAATACTGTGTTTTTTCATCAATGCTATTTTTTCTCCAGCTTTAAGAGAAGATCGGTATATTATCGCTGGACAGGCCATTGCTGTAAGCCTTGTTCACGGTGGTCCTCCACCAGGATTCCTTGCACCAACACTGTATTCGAGTGTAGTTGTTGGAAATTCCTCAATAAAGCCTGTCTTGGAAGACATTGCAGGTTAAAAAGGTAAATGCATTGTAAATATATTGGAATATACGAATCTTGAGTAAATCTTCATTTCATGTGATTTGCTACTGCTTGATCACAACAATTTAAACAATAATATAAACAATATTTGTTTACTGAAGGAATTTATTTGACCACTTATATGCTTTTGGTAAATAAGTTAAAAAGGATGCCATAATGCACAGGATAAATTTTCCTCAGTAATCTGGGGTCCAACATAAATTGATATAACACTGAGTTATAATCAGCCAGTCTGTTGTATGTTAAACCACTATTAAAGGCACAGCAAAGCAGATATGTCACACACACCCTGTTTGCCCAACTGTACTTCAAAATTCCCTGCAAATGTATTGTCTTTCTTTTTTGGTGTTATGTTTTTAGGTGTCAGAATGTTCGTCTCTGGATGACCTGTTACACACCGCAGAACCATTGCAAGATTATCTGGCAAATGTAGGGTGTCTCAGGCCATTGAAATGCATCGAAAGACAGAGACTTGCTGGTCCAAGACATTACCATGTTCCAGGTGGTCCACAGAGTTGCATTTGAAAGGTTTGTGCGACACTATTGCCTAGAAACCAAATTAGTGATATCATTTGAGTGGTAAAAAACTTGGGCTGGGCTATGTTTGCATAGATACAAGTACACACATTTGAACAAGTATTTTTTAATTGAAAAGAGATCATTCCTTATAAAATAGTGCTGTATAAGAATAAAAGAAACACATTCAAAACAGTTCATGCAATCAGAAACCTGTTCTGTCTATAAATTAAGCTCTTAAGTAAGATTTCTGAACAAATAACCACTACATTTTTCCAATTGTTTGCAAAGTCTGAACATATTAAAGATTGTCACAAACATCAAACTTTGTTTTTGCCATCCTAGATTTCGTCCTGATTTCTGATGGCATCTTTGATTTTCTATTCTATTCCATTTGCTATTTTTCTGCATTGGTGAGTTATCTCTTTAGTTCTTTTCTGTTAGCTAATACTAATTATCATTCCAATTCTTCTATTGTCCCTCATTTTATAGATTTAAGGAGGGGCTGAAGGTCCTTGGTGTTCTAGATGCAATCAGAATGCATCCAGAAAGTTTCAGGCCCTTAATGTGCCACGAACCAACGGCTCTCACTGCTGACTTAATGGAACATCTTTTCCACATCCGGCTGTCTGAAGTGGGAAGCAACAAGAGAAGGACAGAGGAACTTGTTGTACCATTTTGGAGGGATTACCTGCAAGATGTTGAAGGTAAATACTGCTGCTAGGTAAAGTACTGTCTGCATTGATGTTGATCACTCTAGGTGTGCACAGAATCGCTCCAGGAGATAACATTTGGACTACTAATGCCACATTGACATTACAGTCCCTGACAAAAGTCTTGTCGCTTGGGTACAAGTTGACCTTAAGTGCCCCTCAAATATATTTGTAATCAATT
Source organism: Anoplopoma fimbria (assembly GCF_027596085.1). Taxonomy (NCBI): domain Eukaryota; kingdom Metazoa; phylum Chordata; class Actinopteri; order Perciformes; family Anoplopomatidae; genus Anoplopoma; species Anoplopoma fimbria. The sequence continues at coordinate 14,736,681 of NC_072468.1, read as the reverse complement.
TTTTTTTACAAGAAATAGCTAATTTCAATCCCAACAGCTTTTGATGCCAAACGAAACTGCTGAAAAGCATTCTAACGTTCACAGCTTGGTAAAGCCCACTGAGTCAGTTTTTGCAAAGACAAAAGTCTTGTCGCCTTGTCATATGATGCACCCAATCCTAGATTACAGCCTCACCTGTGATCAATAATTGATCAATAAATTAGTGGGTGTGTATAAAAAGAACCCCAGCACACCAGACCTTCACATCAACTGCAACTTGACCTCTGACAACATGCCTAAGATTCACCCTGAGACCAAAGCGTTGATTATCAAGAGGCTGAAGACCAGATCCACTGCTGAGGTGGCTGACACCTTCAATGTGTCTCAGCGTCAAGTACAAAGAATAAGAAAAAGATTTGAAGAGACTGGAGATGTTTTTGACAAGCCCAGGTCCGGCAGACCCCGCAAGACAACTGCTCGGGAGGACCGTTTGTTGGCTCGAAAATCCAAGGCCAGCCCCTTTTCCACTGCAGCAGAGCTCCACCAGGCCTGGTCACCTCAAGTCCCCGTGTCAACCAGGACAGTTTGTAGAATTCTGTCTCGAAATGGCCTCCATGGTCGAATCAGTGCCCAGAAACCAGCACTAAACAAAAGGCAATTAAAAAAACGTGTGGCATTTGCCAAGGCCCATAGCCTGCTAAAAGGATGGACGCTGGAAAAGTGGCAGAAGGTGGATTTCTCAGATGAATCTTCGGTTGAATTACATCACAGCCGCCGCAAATATTGCAGGAGACCTACTGGAGCCCGCATGGATCCGAGATTCACCCAGAAAACAGTTAAGTTTGGTGGCGGAAAAATCATGGTCTGGGGTTACATCCAGTATGGGGGTGTGCGAGAGATTTGCAGGGTGGAAGGCAATATCAATAGCCTAAAATATCAAGAAGTATTAGCTACCTCTTACATTCCCAACCATACAAGGGGTCAAATTTTGCAGCAGGATGGTGCTCCATCGCATACTTCCATCTCTACATCAAAGTTCCTCAAGGCGAAGAAGATCAAGGTGCTCCAGGACTGGCCAGCCCAGTCACCAGACATGAACATCATTGAGCATGTCTGGGGTAGAATGAAAGAGGAAGCATGGAAGACGAAACCAAAGAATCTTGATGAACTCTGGGAGGCATGTAAGACTGCTTTCTTTGCTATTCCTGATGACTTCATCAATAGATTGTATGAATCATTGTCGAACCGCATGGATGCAGTCCTTCAAGCTCATGGAAGTCATACAAGATATTAAATATGGATCTCACAGCACCACTACTTAATTCACTGATGTTATGCAACATATTTTTGTATTTGAAGTAAATTATTTGTTCAATTTTCACATTACTCTCTGTAGGCGACAAAACTTTTGTCTTGCCAAAATCTGACCTTTCTGTGTTCATTAAATGATCAATCTTTCTTCAGTGAAGCAAATTTATTTTAGTATATTAAACATAATTTGGGAGGGTTTTAGCTTTCATATGAGCCATTTCTAAAACCAATGGATAAATTAAAAGTCAGGTTATAAGCTGTTGTTTCTACAAAATGGATAAGTGACAAGACTTTTGTCAGGGACTGTACATTGGGATGAATGTAAATAGCTTGGCCAATTTCTCAAATTCCTCTGCTTCCATAGTTTGTCTTTTTCCTTCTCTTAACCTTTCTTTTCCATCTACATTTTTTACTCTTCATCCCTTCCTCTATCTTCTTTACTCTGTACTCTTTCCTTTGTCTTTTACTTTTTGCTCCCTACATCATTTTTGTCTCTCTCTTTCCATTATCTGCCTTTTTCCACACTTTTGATTATGTTTTGTTTCTATTTCCTTTTTCTTTCCTTTCTTACACTCTTCTTATATTCCTTTACGTGTCGCTTTCTTTCTTTTTGTGTCCCTCATTCTTTACTTATGGATTTTCCTAGATGGTATTTTTAACTTGCTGGTATGCTGTAAATTCAATTTTTTTTCTTTGTTGTTCACTTGCTTGTTTTACTGTGTTTTAGAGCAAGAGGGACCATCAAAGCTAGGTCAAATCCTAGCCTTTGCAACAGGTGCAAGTGTCGTCCCTCCAGTTGGCTTCTCCCCTCAGCCATCAATTGATTTCCTGCATGATCATTCCTCCAGCCCCAAACAACGTTTGCCCATGGCGAACACTTGCATCAACTGCCTAAAGTTGCCACTGCTTGACACTTATGAGGCTTTTAGGGAGAGCATGGACTTTGCAAAAGGTAACACACAGGGTTTTGGTAGAGAATAACTGGGGAACATTGTGTGTGTTCCAGCCAGGTACCTTGTTCAGGAGGTTTCAACTAGATAGGTTTTTGATGCACTGTGAACGACTTCTGTTTTATTTTATTTTCTTTATTTTTTTAAGATTAGCAAAGTGCAGAAAAAAGTAATTCTTAAAAGAAGTAACTTTTCGTTTTTTATCAACAAATGGACTTTTTTTCTAGTGCTGACTGAGTAATTGGGCACATAATTAAAGTATTATGGCACAGTGGTGCAAATAAACAAACTTTTCAGTCTGTTACAAAAAAACACAATGTGTGCTTTTTACGGTATTCAGCTTGTTTACGGTTCACTAAGAACATTGACCAGACCTGAAAATAATTGTATGCTGTGATTACCATCATCACTCAATGGGTCAAATATTTCTTGAATTCTGTTCATCATGGTTTGATTTACATTAAAGTAATTTACCGGAACAACAATGTTGTTTTCTGTCTCTAATGGTAGAGGGGTGTCTTCATTGATTCCAAAGGTCTCATTTCCTTCAAAAATGTCATCAATTGCCAAGTTTCCAGCTCCTGCACTGTTCAAAACTCCTCTCTGCCACAGTTGGAGAGGAGTTTGTCCGCCCTGTGTAGATAATCCATGGTGGTTCCACTGATTTTGGAATTCAGCAGCTGACCTTTGAACTCTTGGCAGGTAGATGTAGTGAAGACAAAACAAATGGAGTTAATTTGTAGAATCCAATATGCCCTCATTTTCCATGAAGGTAAAAAGGTTACTAAAATGGAATGAGACAACTCTGTTAAGCTCTGCCCACAGCCGTTCTATTCTCTGATTATAGACACTGCGTCCAGTAATGACACTGCCTCTGTTTAACCCCCTTCTTTCTAGCATATACCTGGCAACCCCTGTGTTTTCCATGCCATGGTCACAGCGAATTCTTGAGGGAAGGCCAAAGTTGTGTACACCAGTACAAAACAGCCTCAAAACACTTGTTGCCCTGTTGTTATTGAGGCATTGCAAGTAAATGATAGTGCGACTAAAGCCATCAACACATCCATGAAACACCATCCTCCATCTCACCAGTTTATGGTTTCCGTCTATATGCCTGTAGGGAGAAAATATTTCAACATTTACATAAAGAAAATTGCAACCATGGTAAATATTGTTAATACAGAACCAGAATGTTTCCATCACATGGTTACTCTATTTGAAGTTAAAGGATCAGTTCTTCCAAATTACAACACCTTTTTTCTCACGACATGAATTCAGTTTGTGTTAAGCCAAAAGCACATGATAAAGGACATCTCTTGTTGACTATTAAAATCGTTATTTTATTTTTTAACATTGTTTAACAATTATTATGTTCATATGAAAATGGAATTATGGACAGATCATATTAGAGGATGATTACTAATAATTTAAGCAATTTGCTCATCTATGACGTGTAATCATATGGTAGGTTATAGGCATTGCAACTTGTTGGAATTGCAAACAAAACACATTGATTTTGCAAAAATAAATAAGCAAAAGAGCCCAAGTTTCACTAAAACGTAACAGTAGTTCCAACATTTCTTAGTCAATAACATAACTATTTATCCTGTATACACTGATATCTACTCTACAGGCTACAAGAGGGCTATATTAAACATTTAGTGGTGGAAGAAGTATTTGAATTAAATATACTTAAAGTACCAAATTTTAAACTAATCATTATGCAGAGAATCCAATATCCCAAAAATGTATATTATAGTATTGCACTAAAGTTATTGATATATCAATGTTTACTAATACACTGCTAGCGTGTGAAATGCCACCCTTATCATAACCTATAATATTTTATTTGTAGATTACATTTAGTATTATTAATCTGGATCTGCAAAGTAACTTAAATTATGAAATAAAGTTAGGGAAGTAACAGTGGAGGAGAACTGTATAAAGTACCAGAAAAGAGAATAACAAGTGTATTTAAAAGTTTTACTTGTATTGTAGGCCTACTTGCAATACTTGAGTTAATGTTATTTGTTACTTTCCACCACTAACAATCATAACACACTACATTACCAGTGCATTCATAGCACATAACTTGAAGTAATGTTAAAAAATACTCACCATAATTGATTGGGAGCGGCGGCCCGCGGCGGCGGCGGAAAGCCCGTCCAACCGGGTCAAGTTGTTGCAGGCAGTGTCTCACACGCCAACGTTCAATTCTGATGTGCCGTGATCGAAGACTTCCTAAAACATACCTTTCCCCTGCAATTGTGGTGGTTTGAAGGATCTCACTAACAGTGTTAGCCAAAACTTTATCAGACATTCCTACATAGGTCAGTGGTCCAATTTCAAGTTGCTGTCTGTGTCTGTACAGTGTCCTCCTGCTGATTCCAAAGCAGACAGCTATTCTTTGCCAACTCATTCCAAGTGATAAACAGTGGATAATTTGCTCATGTTGTATGTTGTACTGAGGGCGACCAGGATGGCAGTTCTGGTTGTTGGAGGTACTCTTGAATTAAGGCTAGTCATTTGTCTTCCTTGCACTGATCTTGAGCTTTCATATGTATTGGTAATTAAACAAATACATGCATACAGGGCCCCCAGGGCAACTGAAGTTTCTCGACTGTCAGTCCCTTCTAACTCCTGGCTGATTGAGAGAAAGGAAGAAATTGTCTGTTTGTATCCATCAAGTTCACTAAATAATCTGTCCAAAATCATGCTGTCAGGTCCCATGCTGTCACTTTCTCTTATAATGTTCTGAACACACCGCATTGTTATACTGAAAAAAATTGTAATGTCCTCTTCATTAGCCTCCACGAACAGAAACTGACCCTGAAAAAGAAGGTAAATAAATAAAAATATCATGGCTGCCTCCTATACTGTTCTTACAGAACTGTAAACTTTTCCTTAAAAGTGCTACTTGAAGCTCCAATTTAGCTAGCAGTGCTCTGGGCAGGTACAGGTTTTGTTTTCAAGGTTGTAAGCCAATCAGGGAATGAGTATTTAAACTGTCTTCCTGTTCGATTAAACTGACTTCCTATATAATTATGCTCTCTCACACCCAGTACAATGCCCTCTCACATAAACTATCATAAGCTCTCAAAAACACAAACATTGTCTTTCACTATATACACTATAATTTGCTCTCACACACTACTATACTCTCATATATACTTCAATTCCTCTCTCACACACACTATCATTCTCTCTCACATACACTACTATACTCTCTCACACACACTATCATTCTCTCTCACATACACTACTATACTCTCTCACACACACTATCATTCTCTCTCACATACACTTCTATACTCTCACACACACTATCATTCTCTCTCACGTACAGAAGTATTCTATCTTGCATACACTAATAGAGTATTATATTGTATGTGTAAGAGTATGATGTTGTCTGTAAGTGAGAATAATAGTGTTTCTCAGAAAGTATAGTTGGGTATGTAAGTAAGTTTGATTTATGGTCCAGACAAAAGTGTGTGTGTGAGAGTATGATTGTGCATGTAAAAATGCATAGTAATATGTGTGAAAGAGTTTGGTGGTGTGCATGTGAGATTTTGACATTGTATGTAAGACCAAGTATGAATTATGGCCTAGACAGCCTCTCATACGTTACAGCAGCTCCTGCTCAAATTTTTTCTTTTCCCTCCAGTCTTCTTATATTTGTTCTTTTTTTTGTACCTTTCTTTGTCAAACTGTTCTTTCCCAAAAAACTATTTGCAATATGGACACCAGATACGTCGGGTTTGCTTTGACCTACATGTTATGTTTGCATTTGTCACATCCGTGTCCGGGGATCCTGCACGCAACCATGGCCCCATTGTTTACAGCAGGGATCAGCTGTCAGCACTCTGTAACACGGCGGTGCTGCTACCGGAGGAGAGACCCGAAGTTCTCTGAGAGCTGAGGAAGTTGTGCTGGGGCAGAGCATCGCGCCAGGAGGAGATGTTATAAACCCGTTCTCCCGTCCATCACCATGGGGAATGTGAGGACTCTCCCCAACAAGATGGATGAGTATTGGCGCTGATTTGCCGTCAGAGGGATTTCCGCGAGTGTAGCCTTATTTGTGTTTACAGAGTACCACACAATTGAAGATGTGCTCCATTATCCCACACAGCTGGTCTATGCAGGACTTGAGGAGCCTTGAGCTGATACCATTTTGACCCGCGGCCTTTCTCTCCTTGATCTTCTTTAGTTCTTTTCTCACCTGGTTTGTTGTAAGTACCTGGGTGTTCACCTGAACAATAAACTGGACTGGACAGACAACACAAACGCACTGTACAAAAAGAGTCAGAGCAGACTTTATCTGCTGAGGAGACTGAGGTCCTTTGGAGTGCAAGGAGCACTCCTGAGGATCTTTTTTGACTCTGTGGTGGCATCAGCCATTTTTATGGAGTGGTCTGCTGGAGCAGCAGCATCTCTACAGCCGACAGGAAGAGACTGAACAGACTTGTCAAGAAGGCGAGCTGTGTCCTGGGGTGTCCACTAGATACAGTGGAAATGGTGAGAGAAAGGAGAATGATGGCCAAGATATCATCCCTGATGGACAACACCTCCCACCCCATGCAGGACACTCTGGCAGCTCTGTTCAGCTCCTTCAGCGACCAGCTGCCTAATCCCCGGTGTGTGAAGGAGAGGTTGTGCAGGTCCTTCTTTCCTGCCACTGTCAGACTGCACAACCAACTTTGCTCCCAGTAGACCACAAATACCAAAAAAACGACATTATAATTCCAATATATTCACAGTGCAATATAAATAACCTCTGCAATCTAATGTGCAATATTAAGAATCATTCTGTCCGTTTATATAATATTCTATTACTGCTGTTTTGTTTTAAACTTTTTTTGTACCTATTTATTTTACTTTACTCTGAGATTACTTATTTATTGTACTTGTTTTATTCCTATTTTCTACTTATGCTTCTTACTTGTCTGTTTGCACTATCCACTCTGCTGCTGTAATCCTGCAAATTTCCCCGCTGTGGGATTTATGAAGGATTATTTTATTTTATCTTATCATATGTTCTGCATGGACAGGGTTTCCTGTCCTTTATCACCTTTAAAACGGTACCCTGGGTACTTATTCCAGCCACTTTTTTTGATCTGAGGTTACATTTGCTGCACAATGTCTGTGATGTGCTGAAAACCAAAATCCCCCCAAAACAATTGACCATTACTGTTGCAGTCTTATTCCTTCTTTCATATTGCCTATTTCACTATAGATTCATTATACACTTAACAGTTCTGACAAACTTAATATGAGTGACAAGTAAGCCTTGCATATTCAAATATGTATCATGAGCCTCACAGCAGTAACTACAGCAACCAGAGAACAGGGGCCTCAGGCGCAACAAAACTCTTTAAACCCAGAGATCAAATTCAGTTCTTTGAAAGTGATGGGGAAATTTTTTGTAGTTTGAACTTGAATAAATTACCCACCACCCTAGGCACTCCAGCGCAATCCAATAAACCTTACCGACTTATTAGAAAAATCAGAAAGATGCTGGTTGTGGACATGGACAATTTCGTCAAATAGTGCCCACAGGATCAACATTTTAGAGTTAAAAAAGGTACATTCTGCATGATTCATTGATGAAATAAAACAACTCATTCAGGCAGAATTGATTCTTCACATAAACACATTTCTCTGAATATCACCTTAAGCAGTAGGGAGGTTAGTAAGTCAGCAGTTGTCATTGTCTTGCTAAAATCTCATCCATAATTACCCCAAACTGTTAATTTGCATGTACTTATAAAAAGTTTGCATGTATTGACTGGAGCGAAAGTGTCCTAGTCCTAAACTCTGGCTGCAAACTGCAAACTTTGCCATCCTTTCCCCCTCCCTCTTGCTCTGTAAAGTTGTCAATGTGTGAGTGGAGTGTTTACATTTCTGTGCATTCTGCTCTTCATTTGTACAGCTGGTGATTTGCTGGAGCAATTTAACTAAATTGCTTTACCCAAATTGAGCCAGCAGGAGACTGGGAATTTGGGTAAAGTGCTTTTAACAATGAACACATATCATGAACTCAAGCCTATTATGTGATATTTGTGAAAACACCCATTAGTCAGAGGTAGAATATGAGCAGGTAATTTGAAACGGCAGGCCCTTGACCAAAGTCAATGCGAGTTTGATCTATGATCAGATCAGGTGGCAAAGCCAGGTGCTGCTAATGAAGCTTGTTATCTGAGTGCTATTGGTTCTTCTCTTTCTTTATTTCACTTCCACACACTTCCAGAAACCTTCAACCTAAAGCTTGGACACTTCCCTAAACTTGCAGCTTTTTAATCCTTGTATGAAACTATTGTTATGAAACTCCATTGTGTTCACCAACACATCTTCAACACAACAGCAACCAAATCATCTAATCAATGAAATGCAGAGGGACTTTACCTTCTGTATGACTTTACAATAAAAACTAAATTTGAGAATAAACTTCCCGTAGTTGGTTTGTTTTTCTTGTTTTTGCCATCTTGCTTTTTATTTCTCAGGAGAATTGGCATGATTGAATTAGAACGTACCCTGGAAATCTAGTTGTACATAAACAGTCAGTGGAAAAAAAATACTTAATACTTGGCATGCCTCAGGCTCTCTCCCAGCCTTCCCCTCTTTGCATGTATGACCCAGCTTGCATCCTGAATGAATAGCGTGGCATAGAGAAGCATTGCACAGGTATTTGTAAAAAGAGTTGGAATAGAAGGATGCAGAAGAAACTGAATCCAGTAGCAGCACAGAAGATAGCTTAAAAGCTTTGAAAGTAGACTCATCCAACACAAGCTTTGTTGGATTCCTGAGTCTTAAAGATTTTCCTAAATCTGGAAATTTGCCAACAGCAAATCACCGCTATCCAGACACAAAGAGCATTCTCAATCGCACCCCACCCACTACTGCTCCAAATGCTGCTATACCATGCTCACTGTCACCAACAGAAACACACCTCAAATGCTTGTAAAATCTTTGGCCACCCTTCGTTCAACCTCCCAACCATCATTGTTGCACCCATAACACCCAAGCACACACCATAGCACACAACCCCAGCCTTGCTCTGAACTCATGCTTCACTCTACTCCCATCGGGCGACAGAAACAGATCTTCAATCTGTAAAAAGGCATGCTCCAGTACTTTGTGCACTCTGCCATCACTATCCTTTGCAAACTGTAGTAATAACATTCAATGGACGCATGTTCTTGTGACTGTGTTCCTTGCTTTTTAGATTAAAGTGATCCTATTTTTTGTAAGGCTAACCAATTGTATTTGTACAGACATTTTCTATGTAAATAACTGTAAAAAGAAAATGTTTTGATGTATATATTTACCTGCTGCCTCATGTCACACACACAACCACAGGATGCAATGGTGATAGCAGTACAGATTGCCAGACTCCGGAAGAATTGTATTGTTTTGGAAGGTAACAGCTAAAGGAACTACACACACTTCTGAGTTGGCTACCTCTCAGCTACTCCTTTGCGCCCAGAGATACAGTTTGGGAAACAGTTTGCACACTTTTAGTGTTTTGGACGGTGTGTTTTGCTAACAGCTAATGGAACTTCCGGCACACACACTGCTGAATACCTATTGGCCATTGCTCTGTGGCTCACTTTTATTGTTTTATTGGACAGCGTGTTTGGCTAGTCGCTAACAGCTAACATAACTATCAGTGATCACACTGCTGAACCTCGCCACAACTCAGCCGCTTAACAACCATTAATGCTTATTAGCATGTTAATTGCTAGTGAGGTACCATGCTAGGCAGACTTTAGTAAGACATTTGTAACGTTAAAAATAACCTCTGTTTTCAGAATGTATTGAAGACAAACAGTGTTCCATTCACTGTTGGCTCTTAAGTTCATTCAAGGGAGCAATCCTTGAATGAACTTAACTTAGAGCCAGACATGATGTTTATCTGCTCATTCTGCGAGGGAATGTCCATAGGACGGTCTACACTTTGAATTATGTCTATGGACGGCTTTGGCTCAGTGTTAGAGTGGGTTGTCTTTCAATCAGAGGATGGGCGGTTTGATCGCCGGCTTCCTGAAAGCTGTGCCTATGTTGTATGAATTGGTTAGTAAATTCTGATGGGCAGGTGGCACCTTGCATGGTAGCCCCTGCCATCAGTGTATGAATGGGTGTGAGTGGGTGAATGACATGTAGTGTAAAAGCGGATGTGGTAACGGATGTGGTAAGGAAGCAGTACGACGGACACACAGAATCGTTGAACGAAGCTTTATTCCAGGCAGAAAACACAACAGGCAAACAGTCTCGGATCAGGGGAGAAGGCAGCCAGAAACCAGAGGAAGCCGAGGCCAATCTCGTGTTCGGGGACAGAAGGCTATGGCGATTTACCGGGGCAGAGGCAAGGCAAGAATCTCGTGGTCGGAAACGGAAGGCTGAGTCGTTTACCGGGGCAGAGGCAAGGTGGAGAAGTCCAAACAGGCAGGGTCGGCAACAGGAAATCAATCGGAGGGTAAACGCGGGAAAGTCTGGCATAATGCGGAGAACGATCTGGCAATGGGTGAGTGAGTGACTGGGGTTTAAATACAGAGGTGAGTAGGTGCCGCAGAGTGGGCAGGTGAGAGTGATTGAACTGATGAGGTGGGTGTGGCAGACAGGTGCACTGAATGAACTGATTAGGTGAGTGAGAGATGGAGTGGCAGGAGAGAAGGGGCAGAGCTGTGACAGGCTGATGAGGTGGGAGTGGCTGAGAGGTGAGTGTGAGACAGAGTGACAGGATAGTATGAGAGCAGAACTGTGACATTATGTAGTTATTTCGCCTTTTGTCCCTTTTGTACGTTTATTGCAATTAAATCACAGCAAAATTGTTTATTTTCGGTCCATATAGCTGTAGTAAACCAGCTGACGTGTGGCTTGCTAGATACAGTGAATACAGCTTGATGAAATCTACAGAGCACCTCCGGATGATCTTGTGAACCCAGACAAGACGGCATTTAGTTTCCTGTGATATCTGGGACTTCCAGTACAAGCACAGAGCAGAAATAGTAGTTATTTCTAGTTATTTCTTGCATGGTTGATTGCGGAAATAAATGGCTTAGTTGACGACGGTTTCCAGGGAGATAAACCACTCCCCCTCTCCGGCGTGTCTGGTGCGAATGCAGCAAATGACGTGAATAAACACAAATGGTCCCGCCAGAAAACTGACGCCAGAAAACTGACGCCAGAAAACTGACGCGAGTAACGCTGTGCGAATCATTCGCTTTGCGTTTGGTGTGAACACAGCATTACTCCTTATTTTAGTTTGCACGGTGTGTTTTGCATTTAATATAAAGTGACTTATGGGTTTTTTTGTGTCTCAAAGTACTGCACAGTAAGTTGCTGACCGTTGCTGCTGTTATGGTCATGCCATAACTCAAGTTTTCCTAGTGTTTTCCCCCTCCCTGGGTTACCCCACTTTGGACTTTTGCATCCAGGCCATTAATTAATAATCTCATCTTTGAAAGATATCTTTGAATCCCCTGTGCATTGTTATGTATTTTATCACTGGAGAGGCAGTCTGTCCCAGTAACAATGATAACCAGCGAGGTATGTAGAGAATTCAAATACTTTCAATTGCTGCTGCAAACAAATGCCAGCCACAAGTTGTATCACAAATGACCACAACCTTAGCTACTAGACAACAAAACACGTTGGCGACGGCGGAGTGGGTCAAGACGGCATTATGAGGGGTAACCGCTGTATGAGAGCAGTGCAGAGTGGCAGCCATGAGCCAACCAGAGGGGCATGCTCACATGCACTTACATGCGCCAAAAGCATGTGCAGCAGGCCCGGGTATCAACAAAGCAAAGATAATCTTGGACAACTACACACACACAGAGGGAGAGGTACTTCTTTCTCTGCTCAGGTAGACATTACTCCATTATCTTTACATTGCAAATAGTTGTTTTGTTGATCAATGTGCTGAAGGTCATATAGAGAACCTTTTAAAACTAACTTCAGCACCATACAACAGCGTTAGGTAACAATGGATTCCAATACCGAGTAATCCTGAAAAAGGATCGGTCAACACAGTAAAAGGAGCAACAACAGTGAGCAGTGAGATAATTTATAGCACAAGTTAATATGTAGAATTAATTTATTGCACTCACTCAAATCCAGCAAAATCCTGGAAGGCAGTGAAATCTATGACAAAACAAGACCACTAATTCTTTACCTGCACCTGTCATATTATTTGAGCAGAAAGAGATCTGACTTGCTGTCGATAATCAATTTGCTGCTGCTGGTCATTTATTTAAGGATGTGTATACAGGACCCACACCTGTTAATAATACTTGTATGTACCCTGTAAACCGCCCTTCTTAGATCACTTTACAGTCTTTTCTCCAATTTATATAGCTAATGCAATACAAATCAATGATCCCAGGAAATCAAACAGAGTCGACACACTTGATTTGTTCTTTTTTTAAGTCTTAAAGGAAACGACAGCAAACTCAATAATTATCGGCTGGAAATATCCAATCACAATTTGAACCATTAACAAAAGGTGTTCCACAAGGTTCAGTTGTGGGGCCTCTCCTGTTTATCCTGTCTCTTCTCAAACTGACTGTAATGTCTATTTTTACACAGATTACACTATTCTATATTCTATATTTGTTCTGAACTCCGAAAATCTTCCTTTAGTTTTTGTGCATCTAACACATGGAATAGTTTGCAACATAATCTAAAGATTGACACTCTCACTAGCCCTGGACAATTCAAGATGATCTCAAATCACTTCATCTCAGTGTGCAATTGCCTTGACTGAGTATTGTCCTCTTTTGTTTTGATTTGTTTAATTGTGTTTATTTCTCGTCATCATTGCTAATGAGGGAAACCAATGATTAAATATAAGTTTGCATGACTTAATGAATGAACCCCATCCATAACACTAAGGATCAACTGGAACACCTACTTAAAGCAAAGCATTATTCAACATCAGTGTTTGACCTCCCTAATTGTTTTTATGGCTGAATGGGAGCTTCCACTTGGTGGAAAGCCAAAACCAGAAGAGTGGAGGCTGTTATAGCAGCATATTAATGTCCATGGTTTCTTTTCAGTTCTCATATGATTGTAATGTTGTGATGTCCACAGCGGATTGTCCATTTAGTGTACTTAGTACACCACAGTGAAGTGCTAGCATTTAAGTGCTTATTAGATTTGATGGATTGCTAGCTAACTGCTAAAGTGACAAGCATTTTCTATTTGTCCTGAATGTAGATGACTCACATCTTGCGTTTGAAAGAGAAAATGCACTCAATACTTGGTTCTGAATTTTTGTGAAATATATTTGTTTTCCACCATTCATTTACTTGATGGGTCCTTGATTTATTCTCCTATTGAAAGGCTTTTTGAAGGCATAGAGATGAAAGTGAATCCTCACATCTGATTCTGGGTAAGGGAGATGAGTGTATTCCCCCAAGTTGAAAAAACAACTCTTTTGTGCTACTTTTTCATAATTTTTTTCTTAGTGCCAGATTCAGATACTTTTGAGCATCTTCTACTTTTACAAAGCATTAGAACTTCTATGGGTACAACAATACAGCCAAAGCAAGGGAGACATCAACATGCTTCTCTTATGTACAGTGGTGCTGCCTGCCAAAAACAGGGAGGTGAAAAAAGAAAACTCCAAATACAGAGACAAATCCATGATCGACAGCTGAGTCATCCAGTTAATTATAGTTCCCACACCTACACCTTTAAAAGATAATTTTTGCGATTATGTTTTAACCACAGGCCATGTGAGACAGACATTTCCTACGAAAGGGAGGGATCATTATTCAGCTCATGTCATAACACAGCATTTGTAAATTTACAACCAGTCATTTTAAGTTTTGCTCACGATACAACGGAAAATAAACACATTGTCTGGCATGAAAGGGAACTTCCTCTCTAACATTCGAAAGTTAAATGGATGAAGAAGAAGAATTAAATGTTCACTATGATTGGAACTTCTACTGTAACTCTTACATCATAATGATTAAATTTAAGCTCTGCTGGGTTTGCCCTGTGGGAAAAATCAAACAAAACAAAAGGTGTGTTAAGGGGCGACTGGAAGAGCAGGAAGGGAGAGGGACATAGTCGCACTTAATATACATTCCATAGTTGTATGTTATAGTGCTCAACAGTGTCCCACAATGTTTCCCTGCTTTTACAATGAAAATTTGAGTTTGAGGGTATTATTACACTATTGGTTTTATGTATGCATGTTCACCTTCTTCTGTCTACTTTTTATTAATACTTCCAGATAAATCAGAATGTTCTCATTTCCAGGACGTCAAATACCGATGCTTTATCACGCCCCTCTGCGTCTGATTGTGACACACAATCCACCCTTTAGTGTCTGCATGAGATGCACTGGGTTTCCAAGTAACTACAATGTTAACCCATGTGCGTCATTATTAGACTCTCAGAGAAAATGCTCCAGAAGTGTGTTCACAAAGTATAAAGAAAAAAATCCCAAACAGGGTGAGTGGGTCAAACAAACAGAGACTGCTGTTTGCGCCAACAAAGTAAACTAATTTATATACCTATCTATCTGGACCTAAAACAGGGAGTGTATCTTTAAAGGCGCCGAGTAAAGCTTACACACTATCTGGTACAAGCTGTCACACGGCACATCTTTTTAACTCCCCTGCTTGTGTTGATGACGTTACAGTGCCCAGATGAAACGTGATGTTGGGGTTGTGCACTGTATGTGTGGCTGAGTCTGGCTTTCAGTGATAAACACACCAGAGATAATGCATTGCTCATGAAAGTCTGAGTCATCCAAAGGAAGTGGTGACACTCTTACCACGCCTTGTACCCAGTGGCACACAACAAAGATATTCTTACCTAAAACTCTCAGTGAGTAACTTCATGGCAGCCGTATGGAGCCGTTAAAATATGCAGCTTTGAATGAACAGAAAGGTCTGACATCTGTTAGACATTAGAATAATGTCTTAATAAACAAGAGAAAACTGGCTTTCAGCTGCTCTTTAAAGGAAACCTTTCTGCCGTGTTGTGACTGTGACCTATATAGCGGACCATGAAGGGAAGAAGGAAAATAACAAAAACAAGAAAGAATAAACAGGCAAGAGAATGCGCACATAAACATGATTGACCACATGTCTTAACACCCCTCGGTCTCACATCCAGTCTCTTGGAGTCTAATTCCAGCAGATGTCCCAGTCCTCTGCAAAGGACTGAACAACTGAGCACAGAGCTAAGAAAAGACAGCAGATTTTGTTTGCTGTTGGCATTAGGTTCAATGTGTGTGTTTGGCTCTCTGCTATGACTGCTTCCTGTCCTGCTTCGTCCTGGGAACCGTCTTTCTTCCTGCATCATCACACTGTGACATTCTGACAAACAGACTGGGTGTTTTAAGAAGCTCTGGTTTTATTTGTGTGGTGTGTGCAGGTAAGTATGTTATTCCAGTTATCTAGCAAGAAAAAGTAGGAAGCCTGCTACAGACACTATGATGATGTATGTTAAATAATACAAAACCATACTTTAGGTGTTCGCTTTTGCAATATTTGAAGAATTTAGGAAGAAATTATAGTAACATGGAAACAAAATACACAAAAATGTGCAGTCTAAAGTGGTTGTCTGTTTCACACAGGCTATCCTATCTATCTCTCCATACATATTTCTACCTCGTGGAAAAGAGCATTACTTAGTCATGAAGAAGAACCGAGTCAACTGATCAATGAGAGTAGCTCCTAGTAGTAATAGAATCCTAAAGATACCTATCCCTACCTCCGTACTTTCTGACACGCTTGGAGAGGGAGGGGTGAGCAGAGGGGTTAGTTGTAATGATACACTTTTTTTTTTTTTTTTTTTTTTTTTTCAACAGGAAGTCAGCCACCTTGGATCTTGTGAGTAAATTTTTACTTCACAAAAACAAGTTTAAGCTCTTTAGAAAGCAAAACAATCATGAAACTGATGTTTAAACTAATATTCATTTTGATTTGATTTATTGGGCTTGAATGTGGAATATCGGCCCTTGAGCGCTACCCAATCACTTTAAACTGTCAAAAGCATTTTGACACCCTCGGTATAGCCAACAACTTACAAAACTTAGCGCACACTTCAAAGCCTGTAAACATTAAGCAAATATACAGTGACTTGGTTCCTGCATGTTTAGTATTTAGTATTGAGTTAATTAATCCTGCAGTTGACCGATCAAGCACAGCTGGCAAGCTAAACTGGCACTCTACCAATTTATTAAAACAACACATGTGAGATTTTGGTCTTGGCAACAGTTGGTGAATGAGTAACCCATAATCTAGAGAATATACTTTTATATTTTTCATTGCTCCACCAATCATTCTCTCGATTAGACTTATTTTTGATTAGTAATACACTACTAACAAAGGTATCTGATACAACCATACATTATTAGTGACCATGCACCAGTCTCCCTCACCGTAAACATACAATCTACTACCAGACACTCTCCCCGCTGGCGCTTCAATACCTCTCTGCTTAAAGACTCTGACTCTATTTCCTTTATACAGAGAGAGTGGGCATCCTTGATAGAATTGAACGACTCCCCAGACATTTCATCATCAGTACTAGGTGAAAAAGGGAAAGCAGAAATTAAAGGAAAAATAATATTTTTACTCAGCAAACAAGAAGAAAAAGGAACAGGAACTAGAAAAACATCTGGACCAAAAAAAATTAAGCAATTTATGGACATATACTCAAACAATCCCAATGAACAAACAAAAAGTGAGCTACAAATTGCCAAATTCCAGTTAACCAAAATTACAAATAAAAAAACACAATTTCTGATTATGCAATAATACCAGCCATAAAAAATCCAACAGGTGAAACCACCCGAAACCAACAAGAAATGAATATGATTTTTCAAACATTTTATAGTAAGTTATACTCTTCAAACACAGACCCTGACCCATCACAAATACAATCCTTCCTTAACAACCTTTACATTAGATGAACTCCACAAAACTCTACTCCAGATGCCAAATAGTAAATCACCCGGACCAGACGGCTTCCCTCCTGAATTCTACAAACACTTTCGGCACACATTATCCCCATTATTTCATAGACTAACATCAGAAATACAAAGTACGTCACAAATTCACTCACACATGAATACATCTGTTGTATCAGTTCTACTTAAACCAAATACAGATCCAACTCAACCGTCTAGCTATTGCCCTCTGTCATTAATAAACACTGACTTAAAGATCATTACAAAAATAAAGACAATAGTTGTATCATCAGATGCAGAAAAAGCATTCGACCAAGTTAACTGGACTTTTTTATTAAGCATTTGGCTCAAATTTGGCTTTGGGGAGCAATTCATCCAATGGATAAGGACAATATACACCTCACCCAGAGCAACAGTCACCACAAATGGAATTACATCTACGAGTTTCACACTTCAAAGGGGCACCAGGCAAGGATGCCCATTCTCTCCTTCATTATTTGTTATTTTCATAGAACCACTCGCTGCAGCTATTCGTCAAAACAATGCCATTAAAAGAATTCATACCACAAACCTCAATCACAAAATTAGCCTCTATGCAGATGATATTCTATTGTAATTACAGGATCCCTTACCCTCACTAGAAGATACCTTTAATCTCATCAACACCTTCTCCAAAATCTCTAATTATACAATAACCTGGAACTGGAAGTGCACAACCCTCCCACTTTCAGAAGATGCCTGGGATTCTGCACCGGTAATATAAGATACTTAGGTATTAATAAGTATTTCCCCAAGGCTGTCAGAGTTGTTTAATCTTAACTACACTCCATTGTTAAAAACAGTAGAAAATGACCTCTGTCGCTGGATGAATCTCCCTTTCTCTGTCAAAATGAAAATATTCCCCAACATTAACTACTTATTTTCAATGCTTCCTATCATGCCAACAGATAAATTGTTTAAATCTATCGACTCTCTCATCACGCATTTTTACTGGAAAAACAAAAAGCAAAAATCAACTCTACAAAAAAGTAAATCCCTTCATGGACTGGACGCTCCAAATTTCATATTCCACTACCTGGCAAATCAAATACAATACCTTGCTAAATGGATTAATCTAAACAACCACAATACCCCATGGATAGACCTGGAACAGCTATATTGCAATAACATCTCACTTGCAGATTTACCTTTCCTCAACACAACCATCGAACAACATCCCTGCTTTAAAGATACTACAATCGCCACAACTCTGACAGCATGGTGGAAAGTCATTAAGCTTTTTAATTCCACTCCTGCACCTTGTAAATATACTCCGATTTGGCACAACCTTGACTTACTACTCCAAAGCCACCCTCTCCACTACGACACATGGGCACAAAAAGGTATCACACACCTCCAACATCTTTCCGACAACAACCAGTTCATAGATTTCAAATAGCTTATACAGAAGCCCAGACTTGGGAGATATCAGTTTTTGGAAAAATCTACAACTTAAAACCATAATCAAAGCAAAAATCAACACAATTTATAACCCATTTCAACCTCCCAAAATCCTTAACAATATAATCCAATTAACAAATTTAGATAAATTAATTTCAAAACTCTACAGAATGCTACTAACCTCCAATAATTCTTTAACAATCCCATCAGCTAGCTGGAACACAGACCTAACCATATCCCCCTCAAACGACTTCTGGATAAAAATAAATAAATTGCAATGACTCCCAATACAAACCTACAGCACAGAATACATATTACTCAATATAAAATGTACCAAATGGGACTGGCAAACACAGACACCTGCTCACAATGCACAATAGGCACAACGGATAATTATTTTCACGCACTCTGGGTCTGCCATCCTGTTCACTCTTTTTGGAACTCTCCACAATCCTAAACTGCAGAATCCCTCCATCCCCACAGCTCTGTCTGCTGGGAGACATTTCAGCAATCAATATACCAAAAAAATACAACAGCTTGCTCATTTATCTAACTGTTGCCAAGAAAACAATTATCTTAAACTGGAAAAATCAATAAATGACCTAATTCCTATATCAATATAATCACAACTGTTATATATATTATTATATAATTATTATTATTAGTAGTATCATCATTATATGACCATTATTTGATAACATGTCATAATATTGTTATTTTATTGATGCTTATTATAATAATAATAATAATAATAATAATAATAATAATAATAATAATTATTATTATTATTATTATTATTATTATTATTACAACATTGCTGTTGAAGCATATATTTACTTATTACCACTGCAACAAAAACTACATCTCTTGTCTTTCCGCCACACATCTCATAGACTACTTGGATTTATATACACACACACACACACACACACACACACACACACACACACACACACACACACACACACACACACACACACACACACACACACACACACACACACACACACACACACACAAACACATCCTACATAACCCAATCTAATTGTAATCTGAAGCTTAGCAAAAGTTCAGTCTGGAACTGGACTAGCTTTACACTCCTGTTCATTCATAAACTCATTCACTCTGTCCCCGTGATTACTCTATCAGGTGATTGGGGGGCGTTCACGTAAAGTTAACCAACCAGTTTTGGCCACGGTTTCCTTTAGCCAATCGCATCATTGCTGTCAAACTTTAAAAATATGCTCTCTGCTGCGGTCAGTTGTCATTTCAGCATATTTCAGATGTAACACTCCTCCACTCCTTTATTCTTATGCATGTGTAATAAATTATTGTTACATTTTATTAAAATCTCTCCTGATTGAACTATACTCATTGACTCTTAACATTTAATTTCCTACGTCATTGTAACTGCTTTATGTTATTGTCTGAATGTCTGTTTTTTTAAGTCCGTCTTCCATGTTTATGTTGCTTTATGTGTTGTGTGTAAGTGGTTGTGTGTAAGTGGCGTGCTGACTACTACGGTAAGCGTATTGCCTCACTTCCGGTTCCCAGCATAGTTGATAGCAGTTGATAGCGTACTTTTCACAGTGAGTTAGAAGCACGGTTCCGCACCATTGAAGCTTAGTCGTTAGCTACTATAGTTAGCCAGCCCACCCCCGTAGCCAGTGCGGTCCAACCAGACGTAACTCCTGCTAGCCGTCCCCCGGCAACCCCCGAGCAGCCGGGAGGCTGGGTAACTGTCCGAAGGAAGCATAGTTCTATGTCGAAGCACACGGGTCACCACCAACCACTTCACATTACATTACATTACATTACATTACATTACAGTCATTTAGCAGACGCTTTTATCCAAAGCGACTTACAATCAGTAGTATATTACATATCATTCACCCATTCACACACTGATGACAGGCTACCATGCAAGGTGCCACCATCAGACTCTAACTAACATTCATGCAACATCCAGTCCACACCGATGGCAAGCCTTCGGGAGCAACTTGGGGTTAAGTGTCTTGCCCAAGGACACATCGACTGCCGAAGCCGGGTATCGAAGCACCGACCCTCTGATTGGAGAACTACCTTGCTCTCCACTACGCCACAGCCGCCCCCGGCGAGAGCCCCCGCTCACGTTTCTAACCGGTTCTCCCCACTCAGCAGTTACACACCCAGCTACCCACCTAAAACCCTATAGAGACTGTGTCTGCCCCACGGCCACTTCAATTATTTAAAGTCAACAGAAGAGGAGTTATACGAAATAACCTAATAAAAGCAACCAATGCAAGAGTGCAACAAAACAGGACAATTAAATGTGGACTCTGATCTCTGTCATCTAAGGGTGTACTTGTAAATGATTTAATATCAGAAAATCATATTGATTTATTTTGTCTTACTGAAACCTGGCTGTGTCATGAAGAGTACGTTAGCCTAAATGAATCAACTCCTCCAAGTTATATTAATACTCATATTCCTCATGGCACAGGCCGAGGAGGTGGAGTAGCAGCCATCTTTGACTCAAGCCTATTAATAAACCCTAAACCTACATTAAATTATAACTCATTTGAAAGCCTTGTCTTTCAAACCCGAGTGGGAAAGCCTTAAAGTCAATTCTCTTTGTTATAGTGTATACCAGGTACATATTCTGAATTCCTATCTGAATTTTCAGAGTTCTTATCAAGTTTAGTCCTCAAAACAGAACAAAAAGTTATTATTGTAGGGGATTTTAATATTCATGTGGGATAATGATAGCCTTAGTACTGCGTTTATTTCATTATTAGATTATATTGGCTTCTGTCAGTGTGTACATAAACTGACTCACTGTTTCAACCATACTCTCGACCTTGTTCTGGTATATGGTATTGAAATAGAAAATGTAATTGTCTCTCAACAGAACTCTCTTTTATCGGACCATTATCTAATAACTTTAGAATTTTTACTTCCACAGTGTACGCCATTAGGCAAAAGTTTCTACACTAGATGTCTATCTGATAATGCTGAGGCTAAATTTAAAGAAGCGGTTTCTTCAGGGTTTTATTCATTACCATTGCTCAATATAACAGAGGACTCCTACGCTAACTTTAGTCCGTCTCAGATTGACCATCTTGTCGATAGTGCTGCAGGCTCACTGCGAATGAAACTAGACTCTATAGCTCCTCTAAAAAAGAAGCTAATAAAAGAAAGGAGGTTTGCTCCATGGTATAACCCTCAAACCCGCGAATTAAAGCAAACATTGCGAAAACTAGAAAGGATATGGCGTTCCACCAATGTGGAAGAAGCGCGGTTAGTCTGGCGAGACAGTCTTAAAATATATAAGAAGGCACTCCGTAATGCTAGAGCAGCCTATTATTCAGCATTAATAGAGAAAAATAAGAACAACCCCAGGGTTATCTTCAGCACTGTAGCCAGGCTGACAAAGTCACAGCTCTGTTGAGCCGTGTATTCCGATAAAACTCAGTAATAGTGACTTCATGAACTTCTTTAATGATAAGATTTTAACTATTAGAGACAAAATTAATAATCTCATGCTTTCAACCAGTACCTATCTATCCTCAAATATAAGAACCTTAGAAACAGCTGTAGAACCTGATATATATTTAGATGGCTTTTCTCCCATCGACCTTCAACGATTGACTTCAAGTATTTCTAAGTCTAAACCTTCCACCTGTCTCTTAGACCAGATTCCGACTAGGCTGCTTAAGGAAGTTTTACCTTTAATTAGCAATTCTTTATTAGAAATTATCAATATGTCTTTACTAACAGGCCATGTACCACAGGCCTTCAAACTAGCTGTAATTAAACCTCTTCTTAAGAAACCTACTCTTGATCCAGAGGTGTTGGCTAACTATAGACCTAGATCTAACCTTCCGTTCTTCTCTAAGATCCTCGAGAAAGCAGTAGCAAATCAGCTGTGTGACTTTCTGCATAACAATAGTTTTTTTGAGGATTTTCAGTCAGGATTTAGAGTGAATCATATCACAGAGACAGCACTGGTGAAAATTACCAATGACCTTCTAATAGCTTCAGACAAAGGACTTGTCTCTGTACTTGTATTGTTAGACCTTAGTGCTGCATTTGATACTTTTATTATATTCCTTTATTGATCCCCATGGGGGAAATTCGAGTGTTGCAGCAGCTCAACTACACAGACACAGACAATAAATACACATACTATACAACAAAATAAAGATAGAACAGGAATAAAAATGTACAGTATATCCACATGGGGGGGGGCGCCTGGTCAGCATGTTGACAGACTGTGGTCTCCGCTGTTGTTACACAGTCTGAAGCGCTCCGTCCTGCTCTTTGGCAGAATCAGCCGATGGCTGAAAGAGCTGCCCAGCTGCCACAGTTCCTCATGGAGAGGGTGAGAGGGATTGTCCAGGATGGCTCCGAGTTTGGCCTTCATCCTCCTCTCACCCACTGACTCCAGACTGTCCAGCTCCAGACCCACCACAGAGCTGGCTTTCCTCACCAGCTTATTAAGTTTGTTGGCATCTCCAGTCCTGATGCCACCACCCTAGCACGAAGAAGAGGGCGCTGGCTACCACAGACTGGTAGAATGCCTTGAGCAGTTTATTGCACACATTGAAGGACCTCAGCCTCCTTAGGAAGAACAGCCTGCTCTGTCCTTTCCTGTAGAGGGCGTCAGTGTTGTGTGTCCAGTCCAGTTTATTGTTTATCTGCACCCCAAGGTACTTGTAGGACTCAACCCTCTCCACTTCCCCTCCCTGAATGAAAACAGGGACAGGGGGGCTTCTGTTCCTCTGGTAGTCCACCACAAGCTCCTTGGTCTTGCTGATGTTGAGCTTCAGGTGGTTGTTGCTGCACCATGTGATGAAGCTCTCAATCAGTCCTCTGTACTCCTCCTCGTTGTCCCTGGTGATACATCCAACAATGGAGGAGTCATCGGAAAACTTTTGGAGGTGGCAGGAACCAGAGTTGAAGCGGAAGTCCGAGGTGTAGAGAGTGAAGAGGAACGGTGCCAGTACAGTTTCTTGGGGTGCGCCGGTGTTGTTGATCACAGACTCAGAGACACAGCCATCCACCCTGACGTACTGTGGCCGGCCTGTGAGGTAGTCTGTGATCCAGGAAGTGGTGTCGGGGTGCAGGTGTCGGGGTGCAGGTTCATCTCCAGCAGCTTCTCTCTCAGTAGGGAGGGCTGGATGGTGTTGAAAGCACTGGAGAAGTCAAAGAACATAACTCTCACAGTGCTTCCCAGCTTCTCCAGGTGGGAGAGGGCCTTGTGTGTCAGGTAGATGATGGAGTCCTCCACCCTGATGTGTGGCAGATAGGCGAACTGTAGTGGGTCCAGGAAAGCTGTAAGCTGGGTCCTCAGGTGCCGCAGAACCAGTCTCTCCAGGGTCTTCATGACATGTGATGTCAGGGCCACAGGTCTGTAGTCATTAAGACTGCTGGGACGACTCTTCTTCGGCACCGGGACAATGCAGGACGTCTTCCAGATTGTGGGCACCTTCTTCAACCTCAGGGAGAGATTGAAGAGGTGCCTGAGAGGAGCTGCCAGCTGTCCAGCACACACTTTCAGCAACCTAGGGCTGATGTCATCAGGTCCACTGGCTTTGCTTATCTGAAGCCTGGAGAGCTGATGCTGTACCTGGATGGTGGTGAAGGTGGGGCTGGGTGGTGAGGGGGTTTGAAGGGAGCTGTGAGCTCCTGGCTGTGGGTGAACAGTTGTAGGGGGGGATGGGGGGAGTGATGGACTGTCCTGGTCCACATCTGTGGAGATGTTGGTCTGAAGAGGGCTAGTGGGTGAGGGGGGGCATCCTCTGGTCCTAACAGTCTGCTGAGAGAGGGGGAGGTGGCAGAGGTGTAGATGGAAGGGGGAGCAGAGACCCCAGCAGAGGTGTGAATGGGGGAAGAGGTGTTAGGTGGAGACCTAGCCTCACTATCGGAGCACACCGGGGTGGGGGTAGTGTCGAACCTATTGTAGAATAGGTTGAGCTCCGATGCGAGTGCTAGGTCACCCTGTACTCCAGATGAAGGCAGACTGCAGCCTGTCATCATTTTCATCCCATTCCACACCTTGTTCTGTCCCATCTTAGCCTCAATCTTCTCCCTGTAGCTGTTCTTAGCCTCTCTCAGCTTTCTCTTCAGCTCCTTCTGAACAGCCCGAAGTTCCCCTCTGTCCTTAGCCATGAAGGCCCTCTTCTTACATTACATTACATTACATTACAGTCATTTAGCAGACGCTTTTATCCAAAGCGACTTACAGGAAGTGTATTCAACATAGGTATTCAAGAGAACTACTAGTCACCAGAAGTCATAAGTGCATCTCCTTTCTTAAACAAGCATCTCAAAGCATAAGCCAGAGCAAAAGTATAGTGCAGAGGCAGATTACTAGGAAAACAATAATTGCAACAGACTAATTCGAATATAGTAAGTGCTACAAACTACTACGAATAGGATAAGTGCAGTAAACAAATACAAATTCAATAAGTGCAGCGAACTGATACGAATACAGTAAGTGCAGCAACTAATACGAGTGCAATAAGTGCTACGAGGAAGGCTCCGGGTAGTACTTCTTGAAGAGGTGAGTTTTCAGCCTGCGCCTAAAGATGGGCAGCGACTCTGCTGTCCTGACGTCAGTGGGGAGTTCATTCCACCACTGAGGGGCCAGGACAGAAAAAAGCTGTGACCGGGTGGATCGGCCGCAGGGACCTCTGAGCGACGGGGCAACCAATCGCCCCGAGGCAGCAGAGCGAAGTGGTCGGGCGGGGGTGTAGGGCTTGACCAAGGCCTGGAGATAGGAAGGAGCTGTTCCTTTCACTGCCCTGTAGGCTAGCACCAGAGTCTTAAACTGGATGCGAGCTTTTACAGGGAGCCAGTGTAGAGAACGGAGAAGGGAAGTTGTGTGAGAGAACTTGGGGCGATTGAACACCAGACGTGCTGCAGCTTTCTGGACGAGCTCCAGAGGTCTGAAGGCTGACGCCGGGGCTCCAGCAAGTAGTGAGTTGCAGTAGTCCAGGCGGGAGATGACCAGAGCCTGGATGAGCACCTGCGCCGTCTCCTTCTTCCTGTTGAGAAGGCCCTTCAACTCTTTGCTGATCCACGGCTTGTTGTTGTGGTAGCAGCGGACCTTCTTTGTTGGCACAATGGTGTCCTCACAGAAGTGAATGTAGTCTGTGATGCAACGAGAGAGGCCCTCGATGTCCTCCCCGTAGTCCTCCTGGAACAGTTCCCAGTTTGTGTCCTGAAAACACTCCTGGAGGGTCTCCTCAGCGTCCTCCGACCAAACCTTCACAGTCCTTGTGCTGGCCGCCTGTTGCATAGCCAGTGGCTTGTAGGTGGCCACAAGTTCTATTAGGTTATGGTCAGATTCACCAAGGGGGGGGAGGGCAGAGGAGCTGTAGGCCCCCTTTACATTTACGTAAAAGAGGTCCAGGATCTTGTTCTCTCTCGTTGCAACACTGACATACTGTTTAAAGTTGGTCAGGACAGGAGAGAGGGAGACATGGTTAAAGTCCCCGCTGATCGTTATGAGTGAGTTGGGATGTTTAGTCTGAAGCCCCGCTGTAACAGAGTGGATGACGTCACTCGCGCTCCTCGCTGCAGCTGATGGTGGGATGTAGACAATAACAACAATGGCGTGTGAGTACTCCCGCGGTAGATAGTAGGGTCTCAAACCCACCGCCAGGAGCTCAATGTCGGGAGTGCAGATACACTCCTTCACAGTGACATGGCCGGGATTACACCATTTAGAGTTGACAAAGACGGCAAGACCTCCTCCTCTCTTCTTACCGCTCTGTTTCCCTCTGTCCGCCCGAACTAGCGTGAAGCCGGCTAGTTCAAGCAGACTGTCCGGTATCTTCCCGTGCAGCCATGTCTCCGTGAAGCAGAGCAGACTACACTCCCTGTAGGCCCGCTGGTTGCTCACCAATGCTGACAGTTCATCCACTTTGTTAGCGAGGGACCTCACATTCCCCATAATGACCGTAGGGAGAAAAGGTTTAACTCTCCTGTCCCCCTCCATCCTCACTCCGGCTCTTTTTCCGCGACGGGGTTGTCTCCATATCGCGTCGGGTATGCGGGCGGAGGGAATGCGGGCGGAGGGAATGCCGGCTCCGCTCCGGTAGCGCAGAAGCTCGTCGCGGGTGTAGGTCAGCATGATTAAAAGTTCCAGTTGTGTGCAGAGAAGGGGGAAAAAAACGCTACAACTAAAACGCTGAAGCAGGAACATACAATTACCAAAAAAAGAAGACAACAACGAATAAAAATAGTAGAAAAATACAAAAGTAGCAAAGCTGGTAGAGAGCTGCTGCGACAGGCTGCCGACCTCTGGCGCCATCTTAAAATGACAATTGACCATCAAATCTTATTGCAGAGACTGGAGCATCTAATAGGCATTAAAGGAACCGCACTTAGCTGGTTTAAGTCATATTTATCAACCGATCTAAGTTTGTATATGTAAACAATGAAACCTCGATGAAAACCAAGGTCAGTCACGGAGTTCCACAAGGGTCTGTTCTTGGACCAATTTTATTCACCTTATATATGATTCCTTCAGGGAATATTATCAGAAAATACTCAATAAACTTTCATTGTTATGCAGATGATACCCAGTTATATCTATCGATTAAGCCAGACGAAACTAACCAGTTCTCTAAACTACTAGCATGTCTTAAGGACATAAAAACCCGGATGACCTGCAACTTCTTTATGTTAAACTCTGACAAAACTGAAGTTATTCTACTAGGCCCAGATCACCTTCGAAATCAATTATCTAATGATATAGTTTCTCTAGATGGCATTGCTCTGGCATCCAGCACTACCGTTAAGAACCTCAGAGTTATCTTTGATCAGGATCTGTGTTTTAACTCTTATATAAAACAGATCTCAAGGATAGCCTTTTTTCATTTACGTAACATTTCGAATCCTGTCTCAAAGCAATGCAGAAAAACTAGTTCATGCATTTGTTACCTCTAGACTAGATTACTGCAATTCGTTATTATCAGGCTGCTCTAATAAGTCTAAAATATCTACAGTTGATCCAGAATGCTGCAGCACGTGTTCTAACAAAAACTATGAAAAGAGATCATATTACTCCAGTATTAGCTTCTCTGCACTGGCTCCCTGTTAAATCAAGAATAGAATTAAAAATTATTCTACTCACCTACAAAGCTCTAACTGGCCAGGCACCGTCTTATCTTAAGGAACTCATAGTTCCATATTACCCAACTAGAGTTCCATATTACCCAACTCCATCAATGCAGGGTTACTTGTGGTTCCTAGAGTATATCAAAGTAGGATGGGAGCCAGAGCCTTCAGTTATCAGGCTCCTCTTATGTGGAACCAGGTTCCAGTTTCAGTCCGGGGGGCAGACACACTCACCACTTTTAAAAGTAGGCATAAGACCTTCCTTTTTGATAGCGCTTATAGTTAGGGCTGGTTCAGGTTCGCCTTGTTCCAGCCCTTAGATATGCTGCTATATGCCTAGACAGCCAGGGGACTACCTAGGATACACTGAGCTCCTCTCTCCTCTTCTCTCCCTCCATCTTTATGTATTAATCTCCTATTTATGCACATAACTGATTTTGCTTCTTCCCCCGGAGTCCTTGTGCTTTCTCGCCTCGCAGGTTCCCAGGAATCGGGGTTATATCTGGACTGTCATTGTGCCACCTGCAGTGTCCTTGCTGACACCCACTGCTACTACCACTATTATTATTAGTCACATTACTATTATTATTCCCTGTACTATTCCGCTTATTGGCTTTGCTTCTACCCTGGAGCCTTTGTGCTTTCTCGCTTTGCAGGTTTCCATAAATCATGGCTGTACCTGGACTGTGGTTGTGCCTCCTGCTGTGGCCCTGCTGACACCAACTGCTACTACCATTATCATTAGTCACATTACTATTACTATTACCTGTACCATTACGCATATTAGCTTTGCTTCCACCCTGAAGCCCTTTTTGTTTTCTCGCAGGTTTCCACAAAACGTTGTGGTCCCTGGACCATGGTCATGCCTCCTGCTGTGACCTGGCTGACACCCACTGCTACTTCGATTATTATTATTAGTCACATTACTAATACTATTCCCTATATCATTATTTTAATTCCACTATAGTCATTGCTGCTTTTATAAGTAGTCTTAATTTTTTCCTTCGTTACTCTGCTTACTACTTTTATTATATGAATCATTTATGTCATATAAATTGAATGTATTGTATCTCTGTTATGCTGTTCATTCTGTACACATGACATCTATTGCATTCTGTCCATCCTTGGAGAAGGATCCCTCTTCTGTCGCTCTCCCATAGGTTTCTTCTTTTTTTTTAGGGGAGTTTTTCCTGTGCCGATGTGAGGGTTCCGGGACAGAGGATGTTGCATGTGAACAGATTGTAAAGCCCTCTGAGGCAAATTTGTGATTTTGGGCTATACAAAATAAACTGGATTGAATTGAATTATCTATGCTTATTTTGTTCTGCCCAACTATTGGGAATCTCACAGACAAACTGTAATTGAACAAAGCATAAATGCTCTCCAGTGCGACAGGGACTTCAGCCACCAGCAGAGCTACGAGTGTGACAGACAACAACAGACAACAACAATACCCAGTGGAAATGAAAGACATGTGTTGACTGCATTTATTGACCCATGATCTAAAAAAAGTTAAATTTGACTGATTTTTTAACTAAACATAATGCGTGACAGAGAGAGAGAGAGATAGAGCAAGACCTATATTCAGCCTTGTAACCAAATTTGAAAAAAAGCTTGTTTTTCTCCAATAAATGTGTCTGCTTGTGTGCATGTGTGGGAAATATAGAGCAAGATCTTAAGGATCAAACAAGAACTTTCATAATAGGAAGTACAATAACACTTTCATTATTACCAATTTTCTGTAACCAAGAAACCAGTTGAAGAGCAGATAATCTGTTTCCTGTTTACACCTACATGTGCATTGACAGCATATGTGAATGGTCATGTGATATGCGTTTTCAGGCCTGTTAGTATGGCATGAGATTATTTCTAAAACAGTGCTGAAACTCTCAAGTGTACGGAGTATTAGTGTGGATATAGCCTGAGTTAAATGCCTCAGCAGCCATTTTGAGTGGCGAGTCCCTACAGCAAGAAATGCAAAGCTCCTATCTGTATCTGTGTATTACACAAAAATATCTGTAGTCTGTATTTTTTAAAGGGTTAGTATTGCACTTCCAGAGAGTTGAAGGACTCACAAGAGACATTTTGGTTCTTTAATGGATACTTTATTTTTGCTATTTTGCTATCCACTGACAAGACCAAAACCAACAATGTATTGGTCCATATGTAGCCTCTAAGACCAAGCTGAGATATGAAAATCATTTTCAAATTTGGTAAAATCCCTTTTCCTAAGCAGAGATACTAACATCAATGGAAAAATGAAGTTCTGCATCATGATGCACATGTGTTCTGGTGCGACTGAGTTATAACTTTTAGAAGACAGTATGAGTTTGAGGTATATAATGACAATCTGGTGACAATATGTAGTCATAATAATGAGATAGTAGGTCATAATTATTAAATAGTTTCTCATGATTAAGAGATATTTAGTCATAATTATGATATGTCATAATTATTAGAAAGTACAGTGGGTACGGAAAGTATTTCATTGCAGCCATTTGCTAAAATCGAAAAAGTTCATTTTTTTTCACATTAATGTACACTCAGCAACCCATCTTGACAAAAAAAAACAGAAATGCAGAACTTTTTGCAAATTTATTAAAAAAGAAAAACTGAAATATCACATGGTCATAAGTATTCAGACCCTTTGCTGTGACACTGATATTTAACTCACATGCTGTCCATTTCTTCTGATCCTCCTTGAGATGGTTCTACTCCTTCATTGGAGTCCAGCTGTGTTTAATTAAACTGATTGGACTTGATTAGGAAAGGCACACACCTGTCTATATAAGACCTTACAGCTCACAGTGCATGTCAGAACAAATGAGAATCATGAGGTCGAAGGAACTGCCCAAGGAGCTCAGAGACAGAATTGTGGCAAGGCACAGATCTGGCCAAGGTTACAAAAGAATTTCTGCAGCACTCAAGGTTCCTAAGAGCACAGTGGCCTCCATAATCCTTAAATGGAAGAAGTATGGGATGACCAGAACTCTTCCTAGACCTGGCCGTCCAGCCAAACTGAGCAATCGTGGGAGAAGAGCCTTGGTGAGAGAGGTAAAGAAGAACCCAAAGATCACTGTGGCTGAGCTCCAGAGATGCAGTAGGGAGATGGGAGAAAGTTCCACAAAGTCAACTATCACTGCAGCCCTCCACCAGTCGGGGCTTTATGGCAGAGTGGCCCGACGGAAGCCTCTCCTCAGTGCAAGACATATGAAAGCCCGCATAGAGTTTGCCAAAAAACACATGGAGGACTCCCAAACTATGAGAAATAAGATTCTCTGGTCTGATGAGACCAAGATTGAACTTTTTGGCGTTAATTCTAAGCGGTATGTGTGGAGAAAACCAGGCACTGCTCATCACCTGCCCAATACAATCCCAACAGTGAAACATGGTGGTGGCAGCATCATGCTATGGGGGTGTTTTTCAGCTGCAGGGACAGGACGACTGGTTGCAATTGAAGGAAAGATGAATGCGGCCAAGTACAGAGATATCCTGGAAGAAAACCTCCTCCAGAGTGCTCAGGACCTCAGACTGGGCCGGAGGTTCACCTTCCAACAAGACAATGACCCGAAGCACACAGCTAAAATAACAAAGGAGTGGCTTCGGAACAAGTCTGTGACCATTCTTGAGCCCTGACCTAAACCCAATTGAGCATCTCTGGAGAGACCTGAAAATGGCTGTCCACCAACGTTCACCATCCAACCTGACAGAACTGGAGAGGATCAGCAAGGAAGAATGGCAGAGGATCCCCAAATCCAGGTGTGAGAAACTTGTTGCATCATTCCCAAGAAGACTCATGGCTGTACTAGCTCAAAAGGGTGCTTCTACTCAATACTGAGCAAAGGGTCTGAATACTTATGACCATGTGATATTTCAGTTTTTCTTTTTTAATAAATTTGCAAAAATTTCTACATTTCTGGTTTTTTCTGTCAAGATGGGTTGCTGAGTGTACATTAATGCGAAAAAAAATGAACTTTTTCGATTTTAGCAAATGGCTGCAATGAAACAAAGGGTGAACAATTTAAAGGGGTCTGAATACTTTCCGTACCCACTGTACGTCATAATCATGAGATGCTAAGTCACATATATGAAAGGCTAAGTCATAATATGAGATGCTAAATCATAATTGTAAGCTAGTAAGTCATTATTTTGAGAAAGCTTCTCATTATAATGACCAACAGGATTTTTATTTTTTTCCTTACAGATGTGGAAATGGGCTTCCATAGGTTTAAGAAGTGATTTAAAGAGATAACTAATTTATTGAGC
Source organism: Anoplopoma fimbria (assembly GCF_027596085.1). Classification (NCBI taxonomy): domain Eukaryota; kingdom Metazoa; phylum Chordata; class Actinopteri; order Perciformes; family Anoplopomatidae; genus Anoplopoma; species Anoplopoma fimbria. Next base: position 14,704,689 of record NC_072468.1, on the reverse strand, counting down.
CTTATCTCCTCAGGCAGGTAGTTCTAAAGCAGCAGGGTCAAAAACACAGTCGCTTTAGTTTTGAGCCTCAACTTTGGACCCAACCAGAGGATCCAAGGCTGCAAGCTGACTCATACGATATCAACATATCTGGTGTATATCTTGGGGTGAGACCGGGACTTGCTTTAAAACTGATCATTAAAATCTAAAAATCAATCCTTAAACGAACACAGGAGTGAATGGAGAGAAGGCAGGATTAGGGTGATGTGACATAGTCTGTCAAAAAACAGTGAAAAGCTAAGCTGGTGCATTCTGAACTCGTTAGAGGCAAGAGAGTGACTTTTGGTTGATGCCAGAGAGGGTGGAGTTACTGTAGTCAAATCTTGAGATCTAAAGGAATGGATCACTTTTGCCAGGTCAGCATGTGAGAAGATTAGTTTGATTTTGAAGATGGTTCTTATTTGAAGGAAGCAGTACTGGATAACTTTTGTTATTTGTGGTTTTCAAGTTTGAATCTGAGTCAAATAGTTTCTTGCAGTAGATTTTATCTTGGTACCCTTGATGGGATTGAATAATATGAGTTATATTGAGTTGTGTTATGGGTGTGGTAAGGACCCAAAAGCAGTACGACGAACACAGGGAGTAGTAGGAAGAAGCTTTATTCCAGGCAGTACACACAACAGGAAACCAGTCTCGGATCGACTCACGTGGAGAAATCCAATCGGTGGAATGCCAAGCCGTCAGGGGAGCAGGCAGACAGAAAACAGAGGCTAATCTCGTGGTCAGGGACAGAAGGCTATGGCAATTTACCGGGGCAGAGGCAAGGCAAGAATCTCGTGGTCGGGGACGGAAGGCTGAGTCGTTTACCGGGGCAGGGGAAAGGCGGAGAAGTCCAAACAGTCAGGGTCGGCAACGGGAACTCAGTCGGAGGATAAACGCTGGAAAGTCTGGCATGAATGCGGAGAACGATCTGGCAACAGGTGAGTGAGTGACTGGGATTTAAATACTGAAGTGAGTAGGTGCAGCAGAGTGGGCAGGTGAGAGTGATTGAACTGATGAGGTGGGCGTGGCAGACAGGTGCACTGAATGAACTGATTAGGTGAGTGAGAGATGGGCCGTTTCTCAATACCAAGTATGGTCAAGTATGGACTTGCAAACTTGCAAGTTCATACTTGGATAGTTCGACTCGGGAGTACAAACTCCCGAGGATGGGAGGACGCAGTACGGTCATTTTGCAATTGGAACAGCAGCGAACTTGATGACGTCACCAACGTCACGACGTCACCAACTCAGCTCGTCGGTCCCGCCTACTCCGGTTATCTTCAGTCATATATATTGACAATAAAACGAAATATGATATAAAACACAACCCTGCCTTTTTTCATTTTCATTTAGAAAATATTAAAATATTAATATGTATATGTTTTGTGTTACATCTGCAACCACAACCACAGAGACACCGGAGCCAGCGGCACATCTGGAGGAGCCTTGCCGAGATCAGGCTGCTGTCAGCGGGATGCATGAGCACCACCGCCCGGTCACAGGCTCTATCTGGATAAATTGACCGTATATTTTAAGTCTTAACAACTACATTCTCGCTTAAAAAAATGTTAAAACTAAATTCCGTTACACAACAGCAGCAGTATTTAGACAGTTATAACTGACAGTTGTGAGCCGTCTCCGCTACTGTCGGCTCTTGTTTGCTGGTGAAATGCATTCTGGGATACTTGGCTGTCCAAAGTCCACACAAGTCTCCTCCGATGCATCCTCGATATAATGGGCGGAGCGAGGACACATCCGGGTATCTGGACCGTACTTGGCTGGATGCGAACTTGTGTATTGGAACAGTACTTGGGCCGCGCTAGATGACGTTTCACAAGTTCACGAGGACACAAGTACAGAGAAGTTCACATATTGAGAAACGGCCATAGAGTGGCAGGAGAGAAGGGGCAGAGCTGTGACAGGCTGGTGAGGTGGGAGTGGCTGAGAGGTGAGTGTGAGGCAGAGTGACAGGGGAGTATGGAAGCAGAACTGTGACAAGTTGAATAAAATGTTGTGCCATTCAACAGTTGATATCACTAAGACAGTCTTAAATAGCAGCTAGGCTTCTTGGTTAATTGGATCGCAGGGGAAGGTATATCTGTGTGTCGTCTCCATCCAAATCGCGGGTTTGAGGATTATACCATGGAGCAAACCTCCTTTCTTTTATTAGCTTCTTTTTTAGAGGAGCTATAGAGTCTAGTGTCATTCGCAGTGAGCATGCAGCACTATCAACACGATGGTCAATCTGAGACGGACTAAAGCTAGTGTAGGAGTCCTCTGTTATATTGAGCAATGGTACTGAATAAAACCCTGAAGAAATCGCTTCTTTAAATGTAGCTACAGCATTATCAGATAGACATCTAGTGTAGAAACATTTGCCTAATGGCGTACACTCTGGTAGAAAAAATTCAAAGGTTATTAGATAATGGTCCGATAAAAGAGAGTTCTGTTGAGAGACAATTACATTTTCTATTTCAATACCATATACCAGAACAAGGTCGAGGGTATGGTTAAAACAGTGAGTCGGTTTATGTACACACTGACTGAAGCCAATAGAATCTAATAATGAACTAAACGTAGTACTAAGGCTATCATTATACACATCCACATGAATATTAAAATCCCCTACAATAATAACTTTATCTGTCTTAAGGACTAAACTAGATAAAAACTCTGAGAATTCAGATAGGAATTCAGAATACGCACTTGGTGCACGATACACTATAACAAATAAAATTGACTTCAATGCTTTCCCGCTCGGGTTTGAAAGACTAAGAACAAGGCTTTCAAATGAGTTGTAATTTAATTTAGGTTTAGGGTTTATTAATAGGCTTGAGTCAAAGATAGCTGCTACTCCACCTCCTCGGCCTGTGCCTCGAGGAATATGAGTATTAATATAACTTGGAGGAGTTGATTCATTAAGGCTAACGTACTCTTCATGACACAGCCAGGTTTCAGTAAGACAAAATAAATCAATATGATTATCTGATATTAAATCATTTACAAGTACACCCTTAGATGACAGAGATCTAATATTTAAGAGTCCACATTTAACTGTTCTGTTTTGATGCACTGTTGCATCGGTTGCCTTAACTTTTATTAAGTTGTTTTGTATAACTCCTCTTCTGTTGACTTTAAATAATTGAAGTGGCCGTGGGGCAGACACAGTCTCTATAGGGTTTTGGGTGGGTAACTGGGTGGGTAACTGCTCCAAAGGAAGCGCAGAGAAGTGTGAAAGACTGCGACTCTGCTTCTGCTTCCTGGTCTGAACTCTGGGTCATGGATTAGGTCCACTAATGAACTGGGTCAGATTTCTAGAGATGAGATCCGCTCCATCCAAAGTGGGATGAATGCCGTCTCTCCTAATCAGACCAGGTTTTCCCCAGAAAGTAAGTATGCCAATTGTCTACGAAGCCCACATTGTTTGCAGGACACCACCTCGACAGCCAGCGGCGGAATGATGACATGCGGCTATACATCTCATCATTGACCAGATTAGAGAGAGGGCCAGAGAATACTACAATATAAAGAGATGTTGTGACATTGGATGATTTGACCTAGTGGGAGCAGGTACATGCAATATAAAATTGGATCTAAAATTATACCTTGCGGTACACCACAGGTAATGTGAGTTGTAGAGGATGAGTAATTATCTATGGTGATCAAGTAGGTTCTTTCTAAAAAGGTAAGAATGAAACCAACTCAGCGCAGCGTCCTTGATACCAATCCATGTTTTAAGACGGATGGTTAAGATTAAGATTTCGTTAAAAGAGGCTGGATCACAGCATGTTTGAGATTACATGGAAATGTTCCTAATGCTAATGAGCTATTAATAATCAATAGAATACAGGACCCAACTGTGTCAATATCCTCTCTAGTATTTAGTTTGTATAAAATCAAGGCTGCATGTTTTTGATTTCATATGGGATACGATTTCAGATAAAAACTAAATGATAGGGCGAGGGGGTTGACCATGGAGTCAATTATCTTAAATAAAATTCTGGGATTAAAGTTGTTTGATAAAATGAAGTTTGAGAAGAAAGAAGTTCTTGCTTCTCTAACTGCCGTTTGATAATTCTTTATTGCATCTTTCCAAATCTCGTAAAGTATATGTAAGCCCTTTTTTCCATTTGTGTTCCTTTCTCATACAGTCTCTCTTTCATTCTTTGGTGGATTTGTTTAGCCCGGGCTGGGGTGTTTTATTTGACCTTTTTTATTTAAAGGGGGCAACAGAGTCCACGACAGGTGTGATTAAAAAGGGAGACCAGCTCGTCTAAATTGAAATGAGGATTAAAGGCAGTTAAAGAAGATAGCAGAGGCAGCTAATTGAGGTCAGTTTGATGGTAAACAAACTGACCTCCTGCGAATTCCTGCAGGCCGCCTGCTAAAAGAAGGAGCGTTATTCTTCACAAGGGCGGACACTGAAGTAACCTTCTATCATAGTCACGTGACAGGAAGCATGGGAGAGTGGGGGTTTCCAAAATGTCTACATGTAGATGCTCAGAAGACCGCTTGCTCACAGTGAAAGTCGTGTCAGCAGACACAGACACACAATCACACACACAGTCATGCCAATTTAGTTTATTCTCTCTCACTCTGAGCAGCTGGCTCAGACTGGTAAAACATTATTTTTCTTACACACTCATCCCTGTGTGTGCACATTTGTAGCTTAGCTTTGGTTTCAGACTCAGACACGTACACAGACTCTTACCTCCCTCTAACACATAAATTCTTTATGGTTGTGCAGCATTGCTCACATCGACCAGCTGTTCAGGACAAGAAGATTTCCTCCTACTTTTTCTTATTTTCTAATGTCAAATAAGCTCAGCCTAGCGTGTTTCTGTTTTGATTTCTGTTTTTTGTAACAGGAAAAATAAGTTGAAAAATCCTTAATTTAAAATGTCAACTTAAAAGTTATTGTTAGAACTGTAATGGTATTAGTAAGTTATTGTATTGTTATTGGTCTGTACTTAAATTTAAGTACTTGTAAAAATGATATCTCACTCAGCTCAGGAGTGTTAAGACAAATTCATGGGCAGGCTCAGGACTCAGGGCACCAGCTGCATACAGTGAAGTCACTCCCTTGCACCTCAAGTCTTCTTGCTAAGCTAGGCTAACCACAGTTTGCCAACATTAATGTGCTACTGCCATCATCTCTTGTTATCTTAACTGCTGAATGATTTACTGGGTCTCTACTCATTATGATTGGCTGCTTCTCATTGTAACTTGTACCCAGGCCCGCCGACAGGGGGGGACAAACGGGTACGTTGTCCCGGGCCCTGGACTGGCCCTGGAATGGGGGGGGCCCATAACTGGACCCCCATGAAGTTGGGATTAATTATTGTATGTATACTTCAAAATGTGTTGATTTAGAGAAGAAAAGTGCTTTATTTGCATTCAATTAATGACTCCTAGATTGTTTGCCTTCATTGCCCTTGAAAAAACGGCCAATAACCCCCTATCACCCCTATGCCAAAATGGTTTGGTCTTTGGAGAAGAAAAAAGACGACATCATTCCATTAGTGGTCAGTGCGCGAGTTGATTCAACATGCACAAGTCAGGAGCCCTGAAAAAAAAAGAAAGGCGAAAAAGAGAGGAAGAAGCCGAAAGCCTGAGGGGATCTCTTTATAAATATTTCAGAAAAGACTCAGGTGATGCTGCAGGTACCAGTAAAGGCAGCTGTGCAGCACAGCCAGGTAAGACACGGCCAACTTTTTCCAGCCCCGTCGTCAAGTAACATAGGCACAGGCGGCGTGTCAAACATATTAGCGCAGCACCACATGAGCAAGTCACACGGAGATCAATATCAGACAGACAGGGGGCATTGAATAATTTGATAACCACAACGGCTTTATTACACTGTGTTTCATACGCCTATATCTAATTGAATCTTAGAATATGCACATTACCCCGCAAATAGGCCCATGTCCAAATCAAATGTTTCAGGCAGGCACGCGCTGCGCACTCCAATCAGGCTGAATTGATTTGAGAATCATTCCCAGTCAGCTGAATTACAGCCAGTGTAACGCGGCTCTCGTTTAAAATAAGCCAGTGGCATGGCAACATGTGAAATTGCCATTTAGATAGAGTTGGATGTAACGAATGGGTTATAAACGTGACGTTTTGGGGTAGCCTGTAACTTAGTTTCTGATTGCCGTTAACTTGAAACTCGCCAGATGAATGGGCTCCGCCTTGTTCCCCAAACATTCTCTGGAAGTTCAGCGGACATAAACGCGGGTCTGGCGATAAATAAAAGTACCCTTGACATGATTCCCCTTGGTCAAGTGAAAAATGGTCGATGAAATGTGCAGTTAATGAGCTCTAAGTGAATACAATAGCGTGAGTTTTATTGTGGTATGATTCTGAAAGCCATAACTTCACTCAGTCCATATCCATAGCCTATCCAATTAAAGTTGTAAATAATCCTTTTGGTTTATCCGTAATAAATGGGCTTGTCATCCCGACGTCATGTGTTTGGGAGCTGCACAAGGGAATTCTGTGGTTGTGTTTCGGCGTTTGACAATTTTGGGAACAAAAAAAAAACCTTAGATTTTTAAACTTTTGTAGTCTTTGGGATAGAGTTAGCCAAGTTGATCAGTCTATTCTTTTCTGTGTTAAATCGTCAAATTAAGGGGTTTTCAATTTGTTCTTTTTTAAATGGTTCATTTTGACCCCTGTTAATTTAGATATAGCCCTTTTTATCGAAATATGTTCACCTTTATAGGAGAGGCTAGAGAGGATGAGAGAGAAGAAGAACAGGCTACCAAACAGGATGAGAGAGAGGAAGAACAGGCTACCAAAGAGGATGAGAGAGAGGAAGAACAGGCTACCAGTGAGATAGAGGAAGAACAGGCTACCAGTGAGAGAGAAGGGGAGGAGAGTGAAGGGAGAGAGAGAGAAAGACACAGTGATTCAGGAGGAGTGGATCCATCCCCCAGAGTAGAGGAAGAGTCAGAGGTTACCAGTGAGAGACAAAGTCACAGCGAAGGAGGAGGGGCTCATTCCCCTGATTACCATGACCCTGCATTATGGCCAGCAAAAATGGAAGATGCTGACAGAGTAACCGTTGTGCGTGCAATGGCGAAAAGAATCCCATTTTCAGAGATGGCAAAAGAGTTGCCAGCAGATGCAGAAGGCAGGGCATTTCCCCACTATTTAACATATTCTTCCTCTCACAATGGACGGGAAAAAACGATAGGGACTGGATTCTCTATAGCAGGACGAAGAAAGCCTTATTTTGCCTTCCATGTTTACTTTTCTCTCATGAAGTAGAGAAAAGGTCAACAAGTGCACTAAATTCTACAAATGGGATGCAGATTTCCAAAGTCAAATACAAAAAATTATATGAAAGATTCCCAGAACATGAAAGAAATGTGGCACACAAACATTGCTATTGGAAATGGAAAAACCTGCAACATTCTGTCTTGCATACAGCTGGAATTGATAGTGAACAACAGAAATTGCTGGACACAGAAATTGAAAAAAACAAAGCACTACTGAAGCGACTGCTGGATGTGACCCTGTACTTGGCCTTCAGAAATATGCCATTCAGGGGCAGCTCAAACAAAATTGATGAACCAGATAATGGTAATTTCATGGGCTTAATTGAGCTATTATCGAGGTATGACGCTGTCCTAAAGGATCATGTGGAAAACATCAGACAGCAGCGGCTACAGGGCAAAAGGCTGCAAGCACATTACCTCTCACCTGACAGCCAAAACGAGTTCATTGAACTTTGTGCACAACGTGTCCTGAAGGCTATTTTGAAGGAAAGGCAAGAGACCTCATTTTATTCAATTATGTGTGATGCAACCCCAGACATCTCTAATGTGGAGCAAAATGTATTGTTACTGAGGTATGTCAGTCAAACCTCCACTGAAAATACATGGGAAATTAATGAGCGTTTCCTTCAGTTCAAAGATTTTTCCAAAAAAACAGGAGAGGAAATAGCCAACATGATGGAGGAAGCACTTGACCAGCATGGAATAGACCTAGCTGATTGTAGGGGTCAGTGCTATGACAATGGTGCAAACATGGCTGGAAAGGTGAAAGGGGTGCAAGCGCGCATACTAGATAAGAACCCCTTGGCCAAATTCTCCCCATGTGCATCTCACACCTTAAACTTGGTTGGTGTCCATGCTGCCAGAGCTTGCCCAGAAGTTGATCTTTTCTTTGGCTTTGTAAATCAGCTGTACAAACTGTTCAGTGGAAGTCCTCAACGGTGGGGAATCCTCAAAAAAGTTTTGGGATGTTCTCTTCACCTCTTATCAGACACGCGATGGAGTGCTCGGATTGAAGCTGTGCGCCCAGTGGCAAAACATTTGCCAAGCGTGATACAGGCACTTGACACACTCATTTCAACAGGAAACCTGAGCAATGACACAAAAGCTGAGGCACATGGGCTGAAAACCTACTTTCAATCCTTTAATGCTGTCTTGCTCCTCACATTTTGGACGAAGGTGCTACAATGTATCGAGGACAGGAACATTATAAGTCAGTCCTCAACAATCTCATTGGATGTCCAAGCAGCTAATATTAAAGAGTTGGAGGGGGAGATTGCATTATTGCGTTCCTCTTGGAACAATTTTTTGAAAGAGGCAACTGCTGTTGCCACTGACATGGGCATCAGTGCCAAGATTGAAGTGAAGACTCGAAAGAGGAAACGCTTTTTTGATGAGCAACAGACAGAGACAGAGGTGCAAAGCCCAGAGGACCTCTTTCGGGACAAAGTGTTTAATGCTGCAATGGACAGTATAATGTCCCACTTAGAAACAAGATTTCAGTCCATGCAGCAGATCTGCAGTGAGTTCTGTGTCCTCTGGAAGTTCAGGGAGATGCCGGAGGACAGCATCAAGGAAGCCTGCAAAAATCTCACTGAAAAGTACAAGAGTGACCTGACGGAGTCCCTTCAAGACCAAATCCTGCACATTAAAAAAATATACAGTGCAACATTCAAAGAAAATCTTGGATCCCTGGATCTTTTGAATGCCATATACGAAATGGGGCTTCAGAGCATTTATGGGGACCTCTGCATTTTGCTCAGGATCTTCCTGTCCATGCCTGTGACTGTGGCTGGAGGTGAGCGAGCCTTCAGCAAATTGAAGCTAATAAAAAACTACTTGCGCTCAAAGATGTCACAGGAGAGGCTCAACGGGCTGGCAATGCTTTCCATAGAGCACAAGCTTGCAAAGAAGCTGGACTTCAATGACCTCATTGATGACTTTGCCACCACAAAAGTCCGGCGCATGGCATTTCGCACCTAAATAGTTGCACACAAAGTTAATGTTCAAATGTTCAAATAAATTGTTTGTTGAGTAATGAGTATTTTTTTGAATTTCCGTCATTTAAGGGTAGGGTAGGGACTGAGAAAGTAGAGGTGTGTGTGTTTTTTTTTTTTGGGGGGGGGGCCCATTGAGAGAATTTTGTCCCGGGCCCAGCCAAACCTGTCAGCGGCCCTGCTTGTACCTATCAGTTTTAACCAAGTAATCCAATATTATGTTTTTCATTTTTTGTATTGATAGTTCAACAAGAACAGTTGTATGCCCATCCAAGCCTTGGAATGCTTTAACATTGTGTGAACAGAAAAATGGCAGGTAAAATCAATAGCTAGTCACACTTCACAACTTGAAATGTTGAGGCACTACCTTTCTTTCCTTCAAGATCCAAATATAACAAATACATACAAACAGACATCTTAGCTACATCGTAGGGCTTTCCTGTAAATCCACAGGACCCAATGCTTGCTGAGTGAGGGCAACCCAACAGCTACTGACCCCTCTACATAAACCAAAATTCTGCCTCTCAGATTTGCACCAGCCACTTGCTGCCCTGGCCTTCTGGCCCCCAAACCATTGACCAGCAGCCTCCTTGAGATCCAAACCCAGACCATGCTCCAAGTTGCAAAACAAGCCCAAATTAATTTCCTACTTAGCATGATAGCATGTTACTTCTTAAAATGGCTCTAAATTCTCCTGGCTGACCCCCACTGATCCCACCATTGGTCCTGAGTGGTGAGTGATGTTTTTAAGGGGTGTAGAGCTTTGAAAGTCCCAAGTTTGATAGCCTTAGTGTTACTTTTAGCTAAACTGGAATTTTAAGGTGACTACATTTCACAAATGTCAAAGGGATTTATTGGTGCAGAGCACTGCTCTCTACATTACTCTCCAAAAATGTACATACCAAGCACTCTGTAAACCAAGACAAATCTTTTTGTATCCCATCTCATCAATCATTACTATTATGAGTGTGTGTTAGGAGGAGGTATTTTGAGGTATCTTGGGTTGGACAATATATCACATTTCCTTTCACCTTTGACTCCTTTCCGGCCAGGTTAGAAAATGTTTGTTTGCGGCCAGAAATAAACTTATCTCCTTGCAGGAAAGGACTGGATAAAAAACCTATGACTGTGCTCATGTTTGCGTAAGACAATTATTTTTTCACTAACAGTAACAGAGGAGTCACTTGGCCTTGTGTTGGAAGAATTTCCATGGAATTACAATGCTGCTATGTCTGTTACACTTGCACTACGTGTAGTTAGACACTGATGAGCTGATGACATGATGATGATGAAGTAATTGATGATTAATATAGGGATTTATGTGGGAAGAAGGACTCACTGTTAAGGGTTCAGCAGAGGGTGCAGAACCTTTAGTATATTCTTGCATTTAGGCAGCATCGAAGATGAACAGATAAGTCCAGGGATACGGTAGTATGATTCTGATGAAGGCAACAAGCATAAAAGGGGTGGTGTAACAATAAAGTTGTTCTGCATACTACAGTGTTGCTAGAGTCATCTTTTTAGACATTTTCTTGCCTTTTTTCTATTCCCATGCACTTTGGAAGTAGAAGTTATAGCCACGGTGGCCAAAATTGATTGAGAATTGACAGAAGGATTGATGGCCTCAGCCTTCAAAAGCTGTTGTGAAAGTTTAGCTTTAGTTCTGACTGTCAGACAGACCAACTTTAATTGTGTTGTTACAGAGGATTGACGGCAGCAGTTGTAGTCCGTCAGACATACAGCCGTTACTAACAGGACTCAGTTTAAACAAAGCAACACCCCCGGGCCTATAAGCTACTAAGCACACACTCACATACAGGTTTACACACATAATCTCACAGCAATGTATACACATTGACTCTTTTTATACAGACATCCAATGACGCTTCATCATAAATTCCTACGTTTCTTTCCTGTCTGGAGAACTACCGCATCAGAACCACAACTGACTGACTGAACTGATTGTTGCATCACTCATATATTGTATTACATGCCCATTCAGTAGTGATAGGGCATGATGAGATGGAAGTTTTCAGGTCAGAGCAGATGTTTCTGTTATCACGTCAGGATGAAAACTATTCAATTCCCAGGATTCCCTCTCTGATGTCAGACTCAGAACTGCCACTTAGTCATTCACAAGAAGCTAACAACTAAAACATATGTTTAAGAGCCCAAACACACACACACCTTTTTTTAGCAGTTTATTTTTTAAATTGCTCTCTATTGTGAAATTTACCATCTGTGTCTGCTTTCTATATTTATTTTTCATAATTCATAATTTTCTTGAAGTCAGGTTTAAACTTGTCTGAGTGTCTTTATCTTTCCCCTCAAGCCCTCTGCCTTCTTTTTTTTTTCTGTGCCTCATCCCAATGTCATCCGCCAACTGCTCCTAATACTTAGGATGTGTTTAAGAGGGCAAATTTAAATAGAAAATGTATGCAGTTTTACACAAGGGCCAAGCAGCTCACCATGGAGGAGTCAAGGCAGGTCATATCTGGCTTTGGGCCATTTTAATCACTGAAGAACACAGGACAAACAAAAAATGGACAATTTCCGACAGTAAACTGCCTCATTAAAGCAGAAGAGCATAATTTGGTGACGTTCACAGATTATGCTGAGGGGATTGACGTGCTACGGTAAGCGTATTGTCTCACTTCCTAGTAAGTGTATTGTCTCACTTCTGGAGCTGCGAAAGTACGCTATCAGTAACAACTGTTATCAACATATCTGATAGCGTACTTTCGCAGCTCCAGCTTAAACTAATCAATTGTGAGATATTCTTTATTATAGCGGCTGATTACCTGCTTTACATTTAAACACTTCAACCTTTATAGCCCCCATCCTAATTTAGCGATTTTTCTCTTAATCTAACAGCTGTTTACAAGTTGTTCAGTTCTGCTGACGTTAGCTACCGTCATTTAGCTTAACAGCTAATGATGGCTTCCCTCTCTCCTGTTCTCTCTTGCTCAGTGTGTCTCATGTTTAGCCATTCCTCTGCCTCCCTTACTGATAAGGATACATGTGTAAGTGTAGTTCAGAGGCTGGGTGGCTGGGTGACTAAGTTGAAGCACACGGTTCACCACCAACCACTTCATGTTTCTAACCGGTTCTCCCCACTCAGCGACACACCCGCTGAGAAACCAACTGTGGTTATTGGCAGCTCTATTCTGAGAAACATGAAGTTAGCGAAGACAGGGGCAATAGTTACTTGCATCCCCGGGGCCAGAGCGGGCGACATTGAGTCCCACTTAAAACTGCTGGCTAAGGGTAAACGAAAATACAGTAAGATTGTTATTCATGTCGGCGGTAATGACACCAGATTACGTCGCTCGGAGGTCACAAAATTTAACGTGGAATCGGTGTGTTCATACGCAAAGACAATGTCAGACTCCGTAGTTTTTTTCTGGCCCTCTCCCAAACTTGATCAATGATGAAATGTATAGCTGCATGTCATCAAGGTGGTTTCCAGCAAACAATGTGGGCTTCGTAGATAATTGGCAGACTTTCTGGGGAAAACCTGGTCTGATTAGGAGTGACGGCATTGATCCCACTTTGGATGGATCTCATATCTAGAAATCTGACCCAGTTTATTAGTGGACCTAATCCATGACAACCCAGAGTTCAGACCAGGAAGCAGAGTTGCAGTCTTTCACACTTCTCTGCGCTTCCATTAGAGCAGTTACCCTTGTTCTGGTATATGGCATTGAAATAGAAAATGTAGTTGTCTTTCCACAGAACCCCCTTTTATCTGACCATTACCTAATAACTTTTGAATTTTTACTACCAGAGTGTATGCCATTAGGCAAAAGTTTCTTCACTAGATGTCTATCTGATAGTGCTGTAGCTAAATTTAAAGAAGCGATTCCATCAGCGTTTACTTCATTACCATTGCTTCATATAACAGAGGACTTCTACGCTAACTTTAGTCCATCCCAGATTGACCATCTTGTTGATAGTACTACATTCTCACCGAGAATGGCACTACCTCTATTGCCCCTCTAAAAAAGAAGATAATAAAACAAAGGAAGTTTGCTCCATGGTACAACCCTCAAACCCGAGAATTATAGCAAACATCACGAAAACTTGAAAGGATATGGCGTTCCACCAATGTGGAATAATCGCGGTTAGTCTGGCGAGACTGTCTTAAAATATATAAGAAGGCCCTCCGTAATGCCAGAGCAGCCTATTATTCAGCATTAATAGAGAAAAATAAGAACAACCCCAGGTTTCTCTTCAGCACTGTAGCCAGGCTGACAAAGTCACAGCTCTATTGAGCCGTGTATTCTGATAAAACTCAGTAATAGTGACTTCATGAACTTCTTTAATGATAAGATTTTAACTATTAGAGACAAAATTAATAATCTCATGCTTTCAACCAGTACCTATCTATCCTCAAATATAAGAACCTTAGAAACAGCTGTAGAACCTGATATACGTATATTTAGATGGCTTTTCTCCCATCGACCTTCAACGATTGACTTCAAGTATTTCTAAGTCCAAACCTTCCACCTGTCTCTTAGATCCGATTCCAACTAGGCTGCTTAAGGAAGTTTTACCTTTAGCTAGCAATTCTTTATTAGAAATTATCAATCCGTCTTTACTAACGGGCCATGTACCACAGTCCTTCAAAGTAGCTGTAATTAAACCTTTTCTTAAGAAACCCACTCTTGATCCAGAGGTGTTGGCTAACTATAGACCTATATCTAACCTTTCCTTTTCTCTCTAAGATCCTTGAGAAAGCAGTCGCAAATCAGATGTGTGACTTTCTATATAACAATAGTTTATTTGAGGATTTTCAGTCAGGATTTAGAGTGCACAGAAACAGCACTGGTGAAAATTACAAATGATATAATTGCATCATACAAAGGACTTGTCTCTGTACTTGTATTGTTAGACCTTAGTGCTGCGTTCGACACCATTGACCATCACATTTTATTACAGAGTATGGAGCATCTTATTGGCATTAAAGGAACCGCACTTAGCTTGTTTAAGTCGTATTTATCAGACCAATCTCAGTTTGTATATGTAAACAATGAAACCTCAATGAAAACCAAGGTCAGTAACGGAGTTCCACAAGGGTCTGTTCTTGGACCAATTCTATTCACCTTGTTTATGGTTTCTTTAGGGAATATTATCAGAAAACACTGAATAAACTTTCATTGTTTTGCCGATGATACCCAATTATATCTATCGATTAATCCAGACGAAACCATGACCTGCAACTTCTTAATGTTAAACTCGGACAAAACTGAAGTTATTCTACTAGGCCCAGATCACCTTCGAAATCAATTGTCTAATGATATAGTTTATCTTGATGTCATTGCCCTGGCATCCCCCTTCTGTATTAGCTTCTCTGCACTGGCTCCCTGTTGAATCAAGAATAGAATTCAGAATTTTCTTCCCCTCACCTACAACTAATTGGCCATGCACCGTCCTCTCTTAAGGAACTTATAATTCCATATTTCCCAACTAGAGAGGTGCGCTCCCTAAATGCAGGGTCACGTTGGGTTCCTAGATTATCAAAAAGTAGGATGAGAGCCAGAGCCTTCAGTTATCAAGCTCCTCTTCTGTGGAACCAACTTCCAGTTTCAGTCCGGGGGCAGACACACTCACCACTTTAAAGAGTAGGCTTAAGACCTTCCATTTTGATAACGCTTATAGTTAGGGCTGTCTCAGGTTTGCCTTGGTCTAGCCCCTAGATAAGCTGCTATAGACCTAGACTACCTAGGATACACTGAGCCCCTCTCTCCTCTTCTCTCCCTCCATCTTTATGTATTTATGTCCTACTATGCACAATACTGACTTTGCTTCTTCCCCGGAGTCCTTGGCCATTTCTCAATATGTGAACTTCTCTGTACTTGTGTCCTCGTGAACTTGTGAAACGTCATCTAGCGCGGCCCAAGTACTGTTCCAATTCACAAGTTCGCATTCAGCCAAGTACGGTCCAGATACCCGGAAGTGTCCTCGCTCCGCCCATTATATCGGGGATGCATCGGAGGAGACTTGTGTGGACTTTGGACAGCCAAGTATCCCAGAATGCATTTCACCAGCAAACAAGACAGTGGCGGAGACGGCTCACAACTGTCAGTTATAACTGTCTAAATACTGCTGTTGTTGTGTAACGGAATTTAGTTTTAACATTTTTTTAAGCGAGAATGTAGTTGTTAAGACTTAAAATATGCGGTCAATTTATCAAGATAGAGCCTGTTTGAAAACAGCGCCGACGTTTGTCGGAGATATGAGGGACCAGAGAGGAGACCGGGCGGTGGTGCTCATGTAGCCCGCTGACAGCAGCCTGATCTCGGCAAGGCCTCTCCAGATGTGCCGCTGGCTCCGGTGTCTCTGTGGTTGTGGTTGCAGATGTAACACAAAACATATACATATTAATATTTTTATATTTTCTAAATGAAAACGAAAAAAGGCAGGGTTGTGTTTTATATCATATTTCGTTTTATTGTCAATATATATGACTGAAGATAACCGGAGTAGGCGGGACCGACGAGCTGAGTTGGTGACGTCGTGACGTTGGTGACGTCATCAAGTTCGCTGCTGTTCCAATTGCAAAATGACCGTACTGCGTCCTCCCATCCTCGGGAGTTTGTACTCCCGAGTCGAACTATCCAAGTATGAACTTGCAAGTTTGCAAGTCCATACTTGACCATACTTGGTATTGAGAAACGGCCCACGTGTTTTCTCCCCTCGCAGGTTTCAATGAATCGTGGTTATATCTGGACCATGGTCGTGCCTCCTGCCGTGGCCCTGCTGACACCCACTGCTACTACCATAATTATTATTAGTCACATTACTATTACTATTCCCTGTACCATTCCACTTATTGGCTTTGCTTGTACCCTGGAGTCTTTTTGTTCTTGCCTCGCAGGTTTCCATGAATCGTGGTTATATCTGGACCGTGCTGGTGCCCGCTGCTGTGACCCGGCTGACACTCACTACTACTACCTTTCTTATTATTAGTCACATTACTATTAATATTCCCTATATAATTATTATAATTCTACTATATTCATTGCTGTTATTATAAGTAGTCTTCATTTTTTTGCTTACAACTTTTATTATACGAATAATTTATGTCATATACATTGAATGTTTTGTCACTCTGTAATGTTGTTCATTCTGTACACATGACATTTATTGCATTTCTGTCCATCCAGGGCGAAAGATCCTTGCTCTTAAGTGTTTAATGTCACGGGTGTGTTGTGGACCCAAATGCAGTACGACCGGGAGACAGAGTAATGTTCAAGAGCTTTATTCAAAGCTGAACACACAGCAGACAAACAGGCAGGATAAGACTCACGGTGTATATTCCTATCGGGAGTGCGCCAAGCCATCAGGGAAACAGGCAGACAGAACCCTGAGGAAGCAGAGACTAATCTCATGGTCGGGGACCGAAGGCTGAGGCGGCTAACCAGAGCAGAGGAAAGGTAGGAATAACGTGGTCGGGGACGGAAGGCTGAGTCAGTTACCGGGGCAGAGGCAAGGCGGAAAAGTCCAAACAAGCGGGGTCGGCAACGGGAAATCAGTCCATGGGATACCGCTGGAAGGTCTGGCATGAATGCAGAGAACGATCTGGCAGTGAGTGTGTGTGAGACTGGGGTTTAAATACAGAGGTGAGTAGATGCAGCAGAGTGAGCAGGTGAGAGTAATTGGACTGATGAGGTGGGTGTGGCAGACAGGTGCACTGAATGAACTGATTGAGTGTGAGACAGAGTGACAGGAGTGTATGGGAGCAGAACTGTGACACAAACGAAGACTTTGCTTCACTCTAAAACATTGGCATTTCCATGTGTGCTGGGTCTCGACTGGCTCTCAAACCCCTCTACAGTCAACATGCCGAGGTGTCCTTCGCCCAATGACAGATGAGATCGGCTCCAGCACCCGCAACCCTTAACTGGATAAGCGGTTATGGAAGATGAAGTAATGAAAATACTTTTTTATTTTGGTGATGTCTGCCAGTGGTTGTATATCTATCTGTGTATGTATTTAAACTGTATCTATCTTTCATTTTTCAAACACTAACATTTAAAAAAAATATGATTTACCTTTAGAAAATACTTTGATCAGACTGTGGCTTAGTGGTAGAGCGCAGCCATCTTCCAGAGGATCAGCGGTTCGATCCCCGGCTCTGGCAATTCATGTCGATGTGTCGTTGTGCAAGACCCCAAATTGCTCCCGCAGGCTGTTCGGTGTATGTATGTGTATAATTGTTAGTTAGAGTCCTGATGGCACCTTGCATGGTAGCCCTTATAGCGTCCGTTTTCCTATAAAAGGCCGCTAAGAGGCTTAAGTGGGCTCCAGGCAGTTACGCGTCGTACAATGAATCCAAGTCCGGTGATGAATATAGTTTGAGAATTTTATTGCTGCAGACCGAATGACAATTGATGAATGAAAACATGGTTGTTTGACGATGACGACGACGACGACGACGACGTCGACGACGCTAAACAGAAAATATAATCAGGTGCGCCACTAACCCCCTTTCTCCCCTGCCTCCGCTGATCTGACTGCCCAGGTATATAGATTAAGCCACACCCATGTGTCAATCAAACGGAAGTGACATGATCCAAAACAGTGTGACTAACCTTTCAAAATAAACAATAAACAAACAGACCAAATATGCATTTTGGCCCCTACAATTCCGGCCCCTAATTATTATGTTTCAAATAATAATTACAAATTTGACATAACAATCAACATAGTATGTAAATATATTTTCTTTCTTCATTATTTGTAATCCGATATACGTTGTCCAAGGAAAGAGTGATTAATCAAAGTCAAGTGTTCAGGAACAAAGTCAAGGGGTCAAAAGTCAGTTTGGGTCAGTCAATGATCCGCTGCCTCCAGTAGTAGGCAGACTTTGGTGATGGGCCTGGTCAGAAATCCGGTCTTTGACTTGATCCGAAGCTGACGTACAAGTCCCTTTTTGTCCATAATGGTCTCCACAATCCTTCCAGTCAACCAGGAGTTGCGAGGCGCTGAATCATCCACAATGATGACGATGTCTCCTGGTGTGAAGTTGCGTCTTATGTTGGACCATTTCTGTCGTTCTTGCAGTTGGGGAAGATACTCCTTAATCCACCTTTTCCAAAATAAGTCAGACATATATTGAACTTGCCTCCACCTGCGGCGAGCATATAGGTCTTCCTTCTGAAACTGTCCTGGTGGCAGGGATGGCGTAGTTTTGAGAAGCAGAAGGTGATTTGGTGTGAGTGCTTCAAGGTCGTTGGGATCTGTAGAAGCCTTTGTGATTGGACGACTGTTGAGAATAGCTTCGGCTTCACATAAGACTGTGTGGAGTCCCTCCTCATCCAGACTTTGCACATTTAGTGTTGAGTTGAGAACCTTCCGCACTGATCTGATTAATCTTTCCCACACACCTCCATGGTGTGAGCCAGCAGGGGGATTGAATATCCAGTTTATTCCCTTTTGAAGCAGTATGTCATGGATCTGACCTTGATTCCATCCTTCAATAGCTTCCTTCAACTCGCGCTGTGCTCCCACAAAATTGGTTCCATTGTCTGATCGTAGTTCCTTTACTTGGCCTCGTCTGGCTATGAAGCGCCGAAGGGCATGGATGAAAGAGTCTGTGTCAAGCGATGAGGCCATTTCAAGGTGAATTGCTCTTGTAGCCAAACAGGTGAAAATAACACCATATCGCTTCACGACACTTCTGCCACGCTTCACTCCAAAGGGTCCAAAGTAATCGACTCCAACGTTTGTGAATGGTGGTTCATCTGGAGAGACTCTATCCAGGGGTAGATCAGCCATCTGCTGTTGTCCAGGAATAGCATTTATACGCCGACAGACAACACATTTAGACAGGATTTTCCTGATCAATACTGTGGCACCAGGAATCCAATATTTCTGACGCAGTCTGGATAGCATATGGTTGCGACCACCATGTCCCACCTCCCCATGAATATGTCGTAAAAGGAGGTCAGCAATGTGAAAGTCTTTGGCCAGAATGACAGGATGTTTCATTTCTTCTGGCATTGCTGCTCTGCTTAGGCGACCACCAACTCTTAACACATCTTTGTCCAGAATGGGGTTGAGTTTATGAATGTGGCTTGTCCTTTTAACATTCATTCCCTTTTTCAGATTTGAGATTTCATCTCCAAATCTCTTCTTTTGGCAGAAGCGGATTATCTCCATCTCTGCACTCTCCAATTCGCCGATTGTGAGACGGATTTCCTGAGTGTCAAGATTTCCTTGCAAAGAGAGAACACCGCTTGCTGTTTTCCTCTTCCTGATTCGTTGCAGAAGCACTCCTTTGATTCTGAGCATCCATGCTACTGCCCTTTTCAACTGATTCCAGGATGAGAAGTAATGGATGAAGTTGGTTGTTGGATCCACTGCTTCAGGTCTTATTTGAGCAGCATTTACGGTTATGCTCTTGACTTCAGAGTCCTTCGGTGAAATTGCATCCAATCCATCAGGGTTCTGAGGCCACTCTTCCTGAGGACCATGAAGAAACGGAGGTCCGTACACCCACATTTTCTTCTTTAGGAAAGCTTTGACTTTCAGACCTCTGGAAGCCATGTCTGCTGGATTGTCATTTGTGTTGACGTACCTCCACTGATGTTCATCTGAGGCTTTGGCAATTTCAGTCACTCTGTTAGCCACGAATGTTCGAAATCGTGTGGTCCTGTTCTTTATGTACTTGAGCACAGAGGTGCTATCAGTCCAAAATGTAGATTCTGCTAGTTCCATCTGCAGCTCTTTCCTCAATATTGTGTCCATTCTGCTCGCCATGGTAGCAGCAGTCAACTCCATGCGAGGGATAGTGACTGGCTTCAAAGGAGCCACTCTGGCCTTTCCCATCACAAATGCACAATGCGTTTGGCCATGGTTGTTATGCATTAACAAATAACTCACAGTTCCATAACCATCCTGACATGCATCAGCAAAATGGTGTAGCTGGGCAGATGTTACCGCTCCGAAGTTTGTAGGTTTGAAGCATCTGTTGACTTTGAAGTCTTCCAGGTTATGGAGTTCCTGAATCCAGCTCATCCATTCTTTCACAATAGAGTCTGGTATCACATCATCCCAACCAGTCTTTTCCCGACACAATTCCTGTAGGATCCTTTTTGCAGTCAGGACTACTGGTGCCAACATTCCAAGGGGATCATATACAGAACTGACAGTCGACAAAATCCCCCGTCTTGTGAGTGGTCTGTCTTTGAGGATGATTTTGAACTTGAAGACGTCAGACTGAACACACCATTGTACACCTAACATCCTCTCAACAGGTAGTTTGTCATGGTCCAAATCCAGATCCTTCATTTCTTTTGCTCTTTCCGTTTCAGGTATGGCAGCCAATACATGACGACTATTGCTTATCCACTTGGTGAGTACAAAGCCTCCCTTGAAGCAAATGGCTCTTAACTCGTGATAAAGAGCTATTGCGTCCTCTTCTGAAGCTGCTGAAGCGAGGCAGTCATCCACATAAAAGTTGTTCAAGATGGTGTTGATAGCTTGTGGGCTGAACTGGCCAGTGTTGTCTTCAGCACATTTTCTCAGGGCAAAATTTGCACAACTTGGAGATGATGTTGCTCCAAATAAATGCACCGTCATTCTGTATTCCACCATGTTCTGACTGTAATCTCCATCAGGCCACCAGACGAACCGTAGCAGGTCCCGATCTTCATTTGGTACTTGTACTTGGAGGAACATTGCTTCGATATCCGCAGCGATGACAACAGGTTCTTTACGGAATCTAGCTATGACTCCAATCAAGGTGCTGGTGAGGTCTGGTCCCTGTAAGAGCTGAGAGTTCAGTGAAACTCCCTGATATGTTGCTCCACAGTCGAACACCACTCTAAGTTTTTTCTTTTGTGGATGCAAAACTCCATGGTGTGGTAGATACCATTTTCTGCCATCACTACGTTCCAAGATTCCTTCTGGTACTTCCTCTGCATAGCCCTTGGATATCATGTCAGACATGAAGTTGGTGTACTCCAAGTGATAGCATGGATCTCTCTGGAAACGCCCTTTTAAGTTTAGTGTCCTCTGTTCAGCGCAGTTCTTATTGTCAGGCAAGCAGATTTCCCTGTCCTTCAATGGTAAACCAAAGCAGTAATGTCCATTAACTAGCTTTGCAGATGTTGATACCAAATCCAAGAACTGCTGATCTTCTTTTGAAGGTTCTTGGTCATCTTTGACACACTCAGGAAAGTCAATCTTGAACTGCTGCTCCCATTGCTCATCAAGTGTAACAACTGATATCCTGTTAACACTGATTTCTGACTGCTCCTGAGCATAATCACCTTTTCCTCCCAGAGGTCCGTTAACTGTCCAGCCGAGCATTGTTTTGACGGCATATGGTCCATCTCCCACACTCCTGATGACTTGAAGTGGTTCCAGAGCCTTTGGTACATCGGAGCCAATCAGCAACTCAATCTCACAGTCCAGTTCAGGTAAGTGAATATTCTTTAAATGATGCCACTGATTGATGTCATTTTGATGTGGGATGTTCCCTTTGTGCACAGGCATAGTCTTCTGAGTGTACACACATGGGAGATCACAGAAATCAGTGCCATGAAGTCCTGTAACCTCTAGGCCTGAAACAATGCTGGTTTCAACGACCTTCCTTTGACCCATTGTTCTCAGAAGAATATTTGATTTTCTTCCCTGGAGATTGAGCTTATTCATTAGCCCCAATGTGCAAAATGACGCAGTGCTTCCCGGGTCAAGGAATGCATATGTATGCACTGTTGTATTCCCCTTCTTGGCCTTTACTTTCACAGGCACTATGGAGAGTTTGCAATTGTCTTCACCGGCCCCAGTAAGACCACTTGTCTGTACCGAGGCTATGGCTCTGATGTCAGCTTCTTCCTTTGTTTGAGCTTGATGTTTGTCCATTTCAAATCTTCTTTGGTGGATATGCAGCATCTGAGGATGCTTCAAATTGCATATGTTGCAGCTGAGTCGCTTCCTGCAGTCCTTGCTCATGTGTCCTTTCTGCAGACAACCAAAGCAGGCTCCATTTTCTTTAAGGAAAGTGATTTTCTCATGATGTGCTTTCTTTTCCAATAGGAAACACACCTCCAAAGCATGTCCACCTCCACAGAACAAACACCTTTTTACAGCCGGCCAACTCTCCATTTTCCTAGGTCCATTTCCATTTTTCTCATGTGCAACTGTCACAGTGGTTGCAAATGTACTTCCTTTGATTTTTGGATGAGGTGGTTTTGACATAAAACCTCTTCCATCCTTGCTTGGTGTGGGAGTGTCTCTGATGTCTCCAAATACTGGATCAGTTGCAATCCTCACCTGTTTTTCAAGGTAATTTACCAGATCCCTGAAGGTAGCTCTTTGGTTGTACCTTTCCTGAAAATCACATGCCACAGATCTCCATTTATCCCTCAGTCGATATGGCAGCTTCTTAATTATAATTAGCAGGTTAGCAGACATGTTGAGCTCTTGCATGTTGTTGACATCTTCCATGGCATTGCAACATCCTCTTAGAAACAGAGTGTATGCTTGTAGTGTTTTTGTGTCATCTGGTTTAATTGACGACCATGAAAGAGCCTTCTCCATGTAGGCTGTAGCAATTTTATGCTCGTTGCCAAAGTGCTCCTGCAGTAAGGATTTTGCCTTCCTGAATCCTCTATCTGCGGTCATATGAAGGCAGCTCCTCACCATTTCTCTTGGTTGTGCTTCGGTATATTGTTCCAGATAATAAAGACAATCTGTGGGGTTTGGGTTCTTGCTTTCGATGTTGTGTTCAAAGGATTTTATGAATGTTTGAAATTGAAGTGGGTCACCATCAAAACGACGAATCTCCTTCTTGGGCATTAAAGAGAGAGACTGTTGTTGAACCATTAATGCAGTGATGTCATTTTGCTTTTCCATGATGTTAAGCATGTTGCTCTGTTCACCATTGCTTGGAGCAGGCAATGTTGTTGGTATTGTAACATGTGCATCCATAGTTAATGTATTTGACTGAATTGTCACTGGCACTGTGGGGAGAGATTGGGTTTGATTAATGTCTCCGTCAGCAGTGGCAATCATTTGTGTTTTCTTTTCACGTTGTTTTTTCTCCATATACGAGTTCATACCATCTGACACTCTTGATCTGTGGCTACGCACACCAGATCTACTTGAGGCTCCAAGAATCTTCATTTTTGCCATTGTAGCAGCAAGGTTTCCATCCAGCTCCAGTTGCTCTTTTTTCCTCCTTAGCTCCTCCTCTTGTGCTTCTATGGCATGTTTATCTTTTAGCATTTGTTGTATTACAATAAGAGCAGCCATTTCAGCCTCAGCCTTGATGCATGCAGATGAGGTGGTGGAAAATCTTGAGCATGAAGAATGTGATTTGTGACTCCTGTTGGTAATATTTGACACACTGTCACTTGGCTTTATTTCATCCTGCATGTCAGATATTGCTTTATTCTGTTGGGAAGGAATGGCAGCTGGAACATCAGAGTGTGGTATATTTTCCTTTAATTCAACAGGTGCAACAGGTGCTCCCTCTTCAGGTGGAATGGGAGAGATGACTGATTGTGCAGCAAACACATCTTCAGTCACCTTTCTTGCTTGTTGAAAGTGTCTTTCAATCTCAGAGAGCCATGTCTTTACATCATCAATGAAGTCTGTGTTGTGTTTTATTATGCGTCCAAACCACTCATTTTGTGTTACCTTTTCCTCTTTGTAAAACAATCACTGACTCATGTGCTGCATTTGCATTTTCATACAGTTGTTTGAGTTCATTCAGTTTGAATTGCACTTTCTTTGCATTTTCATCATTTTTCATGAGCCCTTTAATTTCACGTGAGAGCTCTTTCATTTTTGTCACATTAGATTGACATTGCTTTTGAAGAGTTTCCATTTTGCAAGCCAGCGCTTTGGCTGTAAGCTTGACCGTTCTCTTCTCCGTTTTTTCCATTTCATTTGAGTCACTCATTATGTGAACTTTCAACGTGCACAATTCACCAAAGCCCAGAGCAACACACACAATGCAATCCGCAATGACATTGATTCAGTCACAATGCGATTTTCAACACAACAGCACAGCACAGCAAACGGCGGCCACTGCTCATCACGCAGTCCTCCAATCAGCCCAAACAATTGCCGATCGCGACAAACCAAGCACGCGCAACACAAGCCCAAACAAACAGTCCCCAATGGACAAAACGGCAGCTTTTCCAAACTGTGTTCAACTTCAAACAACTACACAGAAGGATCAACAAACATACCGATTCTGATGGCTGTGATGCGCTGCTGTCACTTCCGCGTTACACCGCTGCTGCAGTCAATTATGTGTCTCTGATCCCAGGCGTCCGCAGAAGAGTCCCCTGTTGCATAGTTCGTTCCGTCCAAAACATCGAGATCCAAGCGATAAGAGCAACGTTGAATCCCGTGGTGTTTTTGGATTGTCTGTTTACTAAATATAGCGTCCGTTTTCCTATAAAAGGCCGCTAAGAGGCTTAAGTGGGCTCCAGGCAGTTACGCGTCGTACAATGAATCCAAGTCCGGTGATGAATATAGTTTGAGAATTTTATTGCTGCAGACCGAATGACAATTGATGAATGAAAACATGGTTGTTTGACGATGACGACGACGACGACGTCGACGACGCTAAACAGAAAATATAATCAGGTGCGCCACTAACCCCCTTTCTCCCCTGCCTCCGCTGATCTGACTGCCCAGGTATATAGATTAAGCCACACCCATGTGTCAATCAAACGGAAGTGACATGATCCAAAACAGTGTGACTAACCTTTCAAAATAAACAATAAACAAACAGACCAAATATGCATTTTGGCCCCTACAGCCCTTGTCATCAATGTATGAATTGGTGGGAATGGGTGAATGATGACATGTAGTGTTAAAACGCTTTGAATGGTCGGAAGACTAGAAAAGCGCTATACAAGTACAGTCCATTTACCATTTGAGTGGAGTTCCACTAACTAGCTCAAATACAGCACAAAAATGTTGACATCATTGACAGCTGATGAAAGTGAGGAGTGGACATATATAATATCCGTCGGAGTAAGACCTTTCACCGTTTTCCTGTCAATCCTGAAATCTGTCATGAGTGGACGGTGAAAATAAGGAGAGACATTGGTCAAAAGTTTCAGGTAAGACATTCACTAGTCCGGGGCTAGCTAGTAGCTAGCGTTAACGTGAGCTGTTTTACAGTGTACAGTACACGAAAAGGTGGATTTCACAGGATAATGTTAACTTACATAAGTTAGCTCGGACCCCAAAACTATGTATCAGCTACCATTAAGTTAATTGCGTTGTAATGGTAAGACTGGTTGCTTGGGATGCAATCAGGTTTGTGAGTCAATATTATTTTTTTAGTTAGTCAACCGCTCACAGGACTCAAGTATAGAGCACAATACAATTCAATTCAATTCAGTTTATTTTGTATAGCCCAGAATCACAAATTACAAATTTGCCTCAGAGGGCTTTACAATCTGTGCACATGCGACATCCTCTGTCCTTCCCTCACATCGGCACAGGAAAAACTCCCCTAAAAAAAACCTTTAACAGGGAGAAAAAAGGAAGAAACCTATGGGAGAACGACAGAGGAGGGATCCTTCTCCCAGGATGGACAGAATGCAATAGATGTCATGTGTACAGAATGAACAGCATAACAGAGATACAACACATTCAATGTATATGACATAAATGATTCATATAATAAGACTACTTATAATAACAGCAGCAATTATTACAGTAGAATTATAGCCATGAAAATAGGGATAGTAATGTGATTAATAATAATAATCGAAGTAGCAGTGGGTGTCAGTCGGCTCACAGCAGGAGGCACGACTACGGTCCAGGTACCACAACGATTCATGGAAACCTGCAGAACGAGAAAGCAAAAGGGCTTCAGGGTGGAAGTAAAGCTAAAATGCTTAATGGTACAGGTAATAGTAATAGTAATGTGACTAGTAATAATAATGGTGGTAGCAGTCGGTGTCAGCAGGGCCGTAGCAGGATGCACGACCACGGTCTAGGTACAGCCACGATTTATAGAAGTGAGAAAGCACAAAGACTCCAGGGTACAAGCAAGTCAATAAGCGTAATAGTACAGGCAATAATAATAGTAATGTGACTAATAATGATAGTGGTAGTAGTAGTGGGTGTCAGCAGGGCCTCAGTAGGTGGCACGATGACAGTCCAAATATAACCCCGATTCCTGGGAACCTGCGAGGCGAGAAAGCACAAGAACTCCGCGGAAGAAGCAAAATCAGTAATGTGCATAAATAGGAGATTAATACATAAAGATGGAGGGAGAGAAGAGGAGAGAGGAGCTCAGCGTATCCTAGGTAGTCCCCCGGCTGTCTAGGCATATAGCAGCATATCTAGGGGCTGGACCAAGGCGAACCTGAACCAGCCCTAACTATAAGCGCTATCAAAAAGGAAGGTCTTAAGCCTGCTCTTGAAAGTGGTGAGTGTGTCTGCCCCCCGGACTGAAACTGGAACCTGGTTCCACAGAAGAGGAGCCTGATAACTGAAGGCTCTGGCTCCCATCCTACTTTTATATACTCTAGGAACCACAAGTAACCCTGCATTGATTGAGCGCAGCTTTCTAGTTGGACTATAAATTCCTTAAGATAAGACGGTGCCTGGCCAGTTAGAGCTTTGTAGGTAAGTAAAATAATTTTAAATTCTATTCTTGATTTAACAGGGAGCCAGTGCAGAGAAGCTAATACTGGAGTTGTTTTGAAGGACACTATAGAACTGGCTATTTTAGGGCCCAGCCACTAGGGGCGCTGTCGCAGACTCGGCCGCTTAGGGTCTACTGTTCTCTATGGTAGTGAGTGAGAGCAGCATGAGTCAGACATAATTTCATCTGTTCAGGTTGGATGTTCCACACAGAGAGACAGTTTGCCCAAAGTTTACATTCCTGTGTGTGCGTCCAGAGAAACAACCACACACACACACACACCCACACACACACACACACACACACACACACCCCAAACATACTAACACACATACACACAGGCAAGTGTGTCTTGGATTAAAGAGCAGCAAACTGAACTTCTGTCTCCAGCATCATCATTCAGACCAAGAGTTGGGGGAAATAGGGAGAGCATTCTAGCAGATGCACACTCCGCGATTGCAACCTTGAGTAACCAGCCTGTTATCATAGAGCCTCTGCAACAAATGGTCCTTCGAGCCGGATTCGATAATTACGGAGTGAATATGGAATTTGTTCCCCCAAGTGAAGATGCTCGCCCACGCAGACAAGTGCGCCAACCTGGATGGATGGACGATTATGAAGGCTACATCCTACCGCAGGCAGTAAGCTACCCCACAGGCCCCACCGCGATGAGAGAGGAGTCTGAATGGAGCAGTGAGAGAGAGGGATTCGCCGAGATGACGCCCCTCACCAATCGCCCATTACAGTATACCCAGCGCTCAGCTGAGTTCATAGAAAGGTCTCCCAGTCGCATAGGAGCTGCAGCGCCTGGGTTCTCGAGCACGCCACAACCGTACCAGTGCACACCTGTGGTGATGGATGTGCTGCAGCAGCTTCAAGAGGATAATAGTAGGTTGCTGATGGCACTGAAGGATATGAGGCGTCGTCAGATTGGCAACGGTGGCAACAGATTTCAATCTGCACTGCTGCAACATCCACAAGAGAGTAATCTCGACCACAGAGAAGTGGGCCGGGCCGCCATTGCCACCCCCTCTAGGCAGCATGCACCACCTAGACACAGGTCTGATACGCGACATCCACGTTCAAGAGAACAGGACCACTGGTTGCCGCCACCACCGTCTCCCTTACAGCCTGCTCCGACACACCACCCACGGGAGCCGTGCTACCTGTCTGCACCACAAGACAGAGTTATGCCAGATGGTGAATGGCCGCTGCCTCCCCCACCAGTAGCCTTCCTCAGTGATGACCAAGAGCCCCAACAGGTGCAGCCTGCACTACCACCAGCGACCTCTGGTCTGGTGGAGGAGCTCAGAGAACGTCTGCAGCAGCTAGAAGCACGCCTATCACCAGCCCTATCCATGCCAGACGCTGAGCAATACAGAAGTCTGCCACAGCCATTTGCACCTTCCCTACACCCACGAGGCCGACTCAGTGCAGAGGCTTACCCTTTTCATCCACAATCTGGGTTAAGGTCATCGTTGCCACTGCCAAGCAGCAACGAGAGGACATGCCTTTTTTAATGGCTTATGGACTGGTAAAGAGACACTTTAAAAAGAAAATGTTAAAAAAAAAAAAAAAAATGCAGGCCCGGGCCCGACGCCGTCAATCCCCAAGTTCACACGTGATGATCCAAGAGAGTTTGCCAGACTGAGGCTCGCCCTTGAGAACATTCTTCCCGCTGACGCAACTGAAAGGTTTAAATACCAAGTGCTCTGTGACCACCTCAAGTTTGAAGAGGCCCTCCTGATAGCAGACTCATACAGCAACTCACCGTACCCTTACTCGGACACCATGGCCTCGTTGATCAATCACTACGGTCAGCCTCACCAGCTGTCACTACAGCGGATCGCGGAGTTAATGGAGGAGCCCTCCATTCGTGCAGAGGACACAGCTGGATTCAGAAGGTTCGCTCTGAGAGTCAGAGCTCTCGTCGGAATGTTGGAACAACTCGGTGAAGATGGGCGCATAGAGCTGCAATGTGGGTCTCATGTTGCGCGGCTGTCGAGTAAGCTGCCCCAGGATCTCCGTGCCACCTTCCGCCGTTACCTATACCCTCGGAGGGACAGAGTCCCATCATTGATGGACTTTGCTGAGTGGCTCGAGTATGAGTAATCCAAGAAGGCGGGGACATGCCCCAGAAGGAGTGGCCAAGAGACGGGCCGAAGAAGGAGTGGGAAAGAGACAAGAAAGCCGTAAGGAAGACTATGACTGTGCTGCACGGTACGACCCATGACACAGCCTCCCAGGCATGTCCGACTGAGATCCCAGCCCCCCAAGAGGCCCCGGATAAGCCCAAAGCATACTGCCCATACTGCCTCAATACTCAACACTTCCTGGATCATTGCTTAAACTTCAGGCAACTGACCAAGGAGCAGAAGACTGCCTGGGTGAAGTCCAACAACCGCTGCTGGCGCTGCGGACGGCACCATCAGGCTGCCCAGTGTTGGTTGAAAGTCCTATGCAAGACGTGCCAGGGAAAACACCTCGAGGCCTTACATGAAGTGAATCTTCGGACTGCAGACCACAAGACCACAGCAGTGCACGTCACCGGTGCAATGGTGAAATCATCAACGGATGTACTGTACCTGGACCGGCGTGCCGGCTGTAATCAGGTGCTCTTGAAGGTCATCAAGGTGCTACTGCGAAACGGTGAACACACCTTGGAAACGTACGCCATATTGGACGACGGCTCGGAGACACTAAGGACACTACATGGCTCAGCAGTGACGTTCAAGATCTCCCCAGCGGGTCAGCCAACAAAGACATTCACCATCGAGAGGGCCTTCACTGCAGGTGAGCTAGGCTTAGCTGAACATTCCTACCCAGTGAAGGGACTTCAGCATAGATACAAGCACTTAAAAGGGGTCCCCCTGCAGCCGTTCATGAACGCACAGCCGCTCCTCCTGATAGGCTCAGACTGTCCACACCTAGTCACGCCTACTGAACCCGTTCGTCTCGGCCCACCCGGGGCCCAGCTGCAGTAAAGACCAGGCTCGGCTGGACACTGCAAGGACCAGTTAAGTCTTTCCAACAGTGCAGCCGCCAACAGGAGTGCCTGTTCCTGGCCACCATCTCCCCGGCTACTGAACTCTTCAATCAGGTCGAGAAGCTTTGGCAACTGGACACCTTACCATACAGAAGTGAGAAGCTGGTAACAAGGTCCCGGAGAGATGAAGAGGCCATTAAGCTTCTCGAGGTGAAGTCAATGAGAGTGGAGGTAGAGGGAGTATCTAGATATGCCACACCGCTGCTGCGTGTGTACAACAGGCCCACGCTCACTGCAGGGCCTGAAGCTGTCCTACCCAGTCTGCGCGGCACCGAGAAGCGCCTCAGCAGAGACCCAGTAAAGGCAGAGGCTTACCGAGCTGAGATCACAAAGCTGGAGAAGGCAGGCTATATCAGCAGAACTAATCTGGAGCAGGCGAAGGAGTCTTGGTTCATTCCCCACCACATGGTGACACACAACGGGAAGAACCGAGTTGTGTTCAACTGTTCTTTCACCTATAGGGACCAGAACCTGAACGAGCTACTATCGTCAGGCCCCAACCTAGGTGCCTCCCTTCTGGGTGTCCTGTTGCGGTTTAGAGAACACACCATTGCTGTCAGCAGTGACATAAAGGGAATGTTCCACCAGGTCAGACTGCTGCCTGAAGACCGGCCTCTGTTGCGCTTTCTCTGGCGGGATCTGCAAAGGGACTCCCAACCCAGCGTGTACGAGTGGCAGGTCCTTCCCTTTGGGACTACTTGTTCACCATGCTGTGCAATATATGCTCTGCAGAGGCATGTGCACGATCACAGCTACCATGGGGACAAAGTCCGTGAGTCCATCGAGAAGCACTTCTACGTGGACAACTGGCTACAGAGTTTCCCTTCTCCGGACATGGCCAAGGAAGTCATCGACAAGCTAAGAGGTCTATTGTTGGAGGGAGGGTTCGAACTGCGCCAGTGGGCAAGCAGCGCACCAGATGTCATCAGCCACCTGCCTCAGAATATAAAGTCAGAGAGCACTGAACAGTTGCTAAACCACACAGATATGGACCCACAAGAACCTGCCCTGGGGCTACGATGGTTATGCCACTCAGACACGCTGCGCTACAAGTCAAGGATGCTTAAGTGCTCCCCTCCCACCATGAGGAACATTTATAGAGTACTGGCAAGTCAGTACGACCCCATAGGATTCCTCACGCCATTCACTACAAGGGCCAAAGTGATCGTTCAGCAGCTATGGGAGAAGAAGCGGGAGTGGGACGACCCCCTACTGCCAGGAGACCTGCTCACGGCATGGCAAGTTTGGGAAGATGAGCTGCAGCACCTGGACAACATCAGACTGCATCGCTGCTATGTGAGCTCGGCCCTGGACCACATAGCCAGTAAGCGGGAGGTGCACATCTTCTGCGACGCATCACAACATGCATATGGTAGTGTGGGATACCTGCGCACAGAAGATGCAGAAGGACATGTTGAAGTGGCCTTCCTGACAGCCCGGTCTAGAGTGGCTCCCAAGCGTCAGCTTTCCATTCCTCGGCTGGAGTTGTGCGCTGCCCTCACTGGGGCTCAGCTTGCGAACCTGCTGAGTAGAGAGCTCACGTTGGAGGTATCCAGAGTGGTCATGTAGACTGACTCCACTACTGTCCTTGCCTGGATCAAGTCTGAGTCCTGCCACTTTAAGGTGTTTGTGGGAACCCGCATCGCTGAAATTCAGGAGTTGACGGACAGCCAGGCTTGGCACTATGTGGAAACGTCAGAGAACCCAGCGGATGATCTTACTCGGGGGAAAAAACTGCAGGACCTTACTAGTGAGAATCGTTGGGCCAATGGACCCCTGTTCCTGAAACTGCCACCTGACCAATGGCCTGCTCATCCAGTCACGGAAAGTGAAGACATCGCAGAAGAGAGGCGCAAGCCCACAACCTGTCTCGCTGCTATGGTAACCGCCATAAACCACTCCCTACCTGATGCTCAGCAGTTTAACAGCTTCAGCGAACTTGTGAAAGCGACTGCGAAGTATCTTCTGGGGGCGCCTGTTAATGCCGGTAAGAGTCCAACAGCAGAGGACTTCAAGGAGGCGGAACTCACAGTCCTGAGGTCCCGCCCAACAAGACAGCTTTCCCGACGAAGTCCAGTGCCTAGCATCTGGGAAAGCAGTCCCTTCAAACAGCTGCTTGATCACACTGGCTCCAGAGTATGATGCGACGCTTCAATTGATACGTGTGGGTGGTCGCCTGCGGCGCTGTCAGGATTTGGAGAACGATATGATCCACCCCATAGTCTTGGATCCACGTCATACTGTGACCAAGTTACTCATCCAACAGGTTGATAGTGACCTGAAACACCCAGGTGCAGAGCGGCTCTTTGCTGAGCTGAGAAGAAAATTCTGGATCCTCCGTGGACGTGAGGCTATAAGGAGAGAGCAGCGCTCATGCCCTGAATGTCAACGATGGAGAGCCCAACCAGTCAATCCCAAGATGGCGGACCTGCCCCCTGCTCGGCTCAGGCTTCACCAGCCAGCCTTTTACTCGACAGGGATTGATTGCTTCGGCCCTCTGCAGGTCAAAGTAGGACGTCGGAGTGAGAAACGCTGGGGCCTGCTCTCTTCAAATGTCTAACGACAAGAGCGGTCCACATTGAAGTGCTGTGTAGCATCAGCACAGACGCCTTCCTGATGGCGCTGAGGAGATTCATCTCCCGTCGTGGGAAACCGGCGGAGTTGCTTTCGGACCAAGGCACCAATTTCCAAGGTGGGGACAGGGAACTGCAAGAAGCTTTCAAAGCCCTGCATCCTTCACTACAAACCCAGCTGGCAGAGCACCAGATAAAGTTCTGCTTCAACCCACCAAGTGCTCCCCACTTCGGAGGCTCCTGGGAGTGCGAGATCAGGTCTATCAAGGTTGCCCTGTCAGCCACCCTGGGCTCACAGGTCGTCAGTGGAGAAGTGCTGAACACTGTCCTGATTGAGATTGAGGGTATTCTCAACTCCAAGCCCTTAAGCTACGTGTCATCCGATGTAGCAGACCCAGATCCAGTAACCCCTAATCTGTTGTTGATGGGGCGGCCAGACCCCTCGCTACCTCAGGCCGTGTACCATGACTCGGAGCTGCTGGCCGTCGCCACTGGAGGGCCTGTCAAGTGCTGTCTGACCGCTTTTGGGCACGGTTCCTGCGTCACTACCTGCCAACACTGCAAACCCGGTCCAAGTGGCAGTCAGATACAGCCCCTCTTCAGCTGGGCACCGTGGTGATGATCGTTGATCCTCAACTGCCTAGAGCATCGTGGCCCGTTGGGAAAATTAGCAAGGTGTTCCCTGGGGCCGACGGCCTGATTCGCACAGCGGAGATTAAAGTCAGGGACCGTTCCTACATCCGACCTGTGAGTCGTCTCATCAGACTCCCAGCTGTTCCTGAAGAGGATACACAACGAAAGACTTGATACTGCAAATTTGCTTGGGGCAAATTTGGGGGCGGCTGTTTTGAAGGACACTATAGAACTGGCTATTTTAGGGCCCAGCCACTAGGGGCGCTGTCGCAGACTCGGCCGCTTAGGGTCTACTGTTCTCTATGGTAGTGAGTGAGAGCAGCATGAGTCAGACATAATTTCATCTGTTCAGGTTGGATGTTCCACACAGAGAGACAGTTTGCCCAAAGTTTACATTCCTGTGTGTGCGTCCAGAGAAACAACCACACACACACACACACACACACACACACACACACACACACACACACACACACACACACACCCACACACACACACACACACACACACACACCCCAAACATACTAACACACATACACACAGGCAAGTGTGTCTTGGATTAAAGAGCAGCAAACTGAACTTCTGTCTCCAGCATCATCATTCAGACCAAGAGTTGGGGGAAATAGGGAGAGCATTCTAGCAGATGCACAATTCGCGATTGCAACCTTGAGTAACCAGCCTGTTATCATAGAGCCTCTGCAACAGGAGTAATATGATCTCTTTTCTTAGTTTTTGTAATCTAGTCTAGTGGTAACAAATGCATGAACTAGTTTTTCTGCATCGCTTTGAGACAGGATTTGCCTGATTTTCGCAATGTTACGTAAATGTAAAAAGGCTGTCCTTGAGATCTGTTTCATATAAGAGTTAAAAGACAGATCCTGATCAAAGATAACTCCAAGGTTCTTAACGGTAGTGCTGGATGCTAGAGCAATGCCATCTAGAGAAACTATATCGTTAGATAATTGATTTTGAAGGTGATCTGGGCCTAGTAGGATAACTTCTGTTTTTTCAGAGTTTAACATTAAGAAGTTACAGGTCATCCAGGTTTTTATGTCCGTAAGACATGCTTGAAGTTTAGAGAACTGGTTAGTTTCGTCTGGCTTAATTGATAGATATAACTGGGTATCATCTGCATAACAATGAAAGTTTTTTCTGATAATATTCCCCAAGGGAAGCATATATAAGGTAAATAAAATAGGTCCAAGAACAGACCCCTGTGGAACTCCGTGACTAACCCTGGTTTTCATCGAGCTTTCATTGTTTACATATACAAACTGAGATCGGTCTGATGAATACGACTTAAACCAGCTAAGTGCGGTTCCTTTAATGCCTATAAGATGCTCCAATCTCTGTAATAGGATTTGGTGATCAATGGTATCAAATGCAGCACTAAGGTCTAGCAATACAAGTACAGAGACAAGTCCTTTGTCTGAAGCTATTAGAAGGTCATGGTAATTTTCACCAGTGCCGTCTCTGTGCTATGATTCACTCTAAATCCTGACTGAAAATCCTCAAATAAACTATTGTTATGCATAAAGTCACAGAGCTGATTTGCTACTGCTTTCTCAAGGATCTTGGAGAGGAACGGAAGGTTAGATATAGGTCTATAGTTAGCCAACACCTCTGGATCAAGAGTAGGTTTCTTAAGAAGAGGTTTAATTACAGCTAGTTTGAAGGCCTGTGGTACATGGCCCGTTAGTAAAGACAGATTGATAATTTCTAATAAAGAATTGCTAATTAAAGGTAAAACTTCCTTAAGCAGCCTAGTCAGAATCGGGTCTAAGAGACAGGTGGAAGGTTTAGACTTAGTTAAAGTCAATTGTTGAAGGTCGATGGGAGAAAATCCATCTAAATATATTTCAGGTTCTACAGCTATGGATCGATCGGTACTGGTTGAGGGCAGTAGATTATAATTTTTTTCTCTAATAGTTAGAATCTTATCATTAAAGAAGTTCATGAAGTCACTACTACTGAGGTTTATAGGAATACACGGCTCAACAGAGCTGTGACTCTCTGTCAGCCTGGCTACAGTGCTGAAGAGAACCCTAGAGTTGTTCTTATTTTTCTCTATTAATGCTGAATAATAGGCTGCTCTAGCATTACGGAGTGCCTTCTTATATATTTTAAGACTGTCTCACCAGACTAACCGTGCTTCATCCACATTGGTGGAACGCCATATCCTTTCAAGTTTTCGCGATATTTGCTTTAAATCGCGGGTTTGAGGATTATACCATGGAGCAAACCTCCTTTCTTTTATTAGCTTCTTTTTTAGAGGAGCTATAGAGTCTAGTGTCATTCGCAGTGAGCATGCAGCACTATCAACAAGATGGTCAATCTGAGACGGACTAAAGTTAGTGTAGGAGTCCTCTGTTATATTGATCAATGGTACTGAATAAAACCCTGAAGAAATCGCTTCTTTAAATTTAGCTACAGCATTATCAGATAGACATCTAGTGTAGAAACATTTGCCTAATGGCGTACACTCTGGCAGAAAAAATTCAAAGGTTATTAGATAATGGTCCGATAAAAGAGAGTTCTGTTGAGAGACAATTACATTTTCTATTTCAATACCATATACCAGAACAAGGTCGAGGGTATGGTTAAAACAGTGAGTCGGTTTTTGTACACACTGACAGAAGCCAATAGAATCTAATAATGAACTAAACGCAGTACTAAGGCTATCATTATCGACATCCACATGAATATTAAAATCCCCTACAATAATAACTTTATCTGTCTTAAGGACTAAACTAGATAAAAACTCTGAGAATTCAGATAGGAATTCAGAATACGCACCTGGTGCACGATACACTATAACAAATAAAATTGACTTTAATGCTTTCCCGCTCGGGTTTGAAAGACTAAGAACAAGGCTTTCAAATGAGTTGTAATTTAATTTAGGTTTAGGGTTTATTAATAGGCTTGAGTCAAAAGCTGCTACTCCACCTCCTCGGCCTGTGCCTCGAGGAATATGAGTATTAATATAACTTGGAGGAGTTGATTCATTAAGGCTAACGTACTCTTCATGACACAGCCAGGTTTCAGTAAGACAAAATAAATCAATATGATTATCTGATATTAAATCATTTACAAGTACACCCTTAGATGACAGAGATCTAATATTTAAGAGTCCACATTTAACTGTTCTGTTTTGATGCACTGTTGCATCGGTTGCCTTAACTTTTATTAAGTTGTTTTGTATAACTCCTCTTCTGTTGACTTTAAATAATTGAAGTGGCCGTGGGGCAGACACAGTCTCTATAGGGTTTTGGGTGGGTAACTGGGTGGGTAACTGCTCCAAAGGAAGCGCAGAGAAGTGTGAAAGACTGCGACTCTGCTTCTGCTTCCTGGTCTGAACTCTGGGTCATGGATTAGGTCCACTAATGAACTGGGTCAGATTTCTAGAGATGAGATCCGCTCCATCCAAAGTAGGATGGATGCCGTCTCTCCTAATCAGACCAGGTTTTCCCCAGAAAGTATGCCAATTGTCTACGAAGCCCACATTGTTTGCAGGACACCACCTCGACAGCCAGCGGCGGAATGATGACATGCGGCTATACATCTCATCATTGACCAGATTAGGGAGAGGGCCAGAGAATACTACGGAGTCCGACATCGTCTTTGCGTACGAACACACCGATTCCACGTTCAATTTAGTGACCTCCGAGCGACGTAATCGGGTGTCATTACCGCCGACGTGAATAACAATCGTACTGTATTTACGTTTAGCCTTAGCCAGCAGTTTCAAATGGGATTCTATGTCACCCGCTCTGGCCCCGGGGATGCAGTTAACTATGGCCCCTGTCTTCGCTAACTTCACATTTCTCAGAATGGAGCTGCCGATCACCAGAGTTGGTTTCTCAGCGGGTGTGTCGCTGAGCGGGGAAAACCGGTTAGAAACGTGAAGCGGTTGGTGGTGACCCGTGTGCTTCGACATAGAACTATGCTTCCTTCGGACAGTCACCCAGCCTCCCGGCTGCTCGGGGGTTGCCGGGGGACGGCTAGCAGGAGCTACGTCTAGTTGGCCCGCACCGACTACGGGGGTGGGCTGGCTAACTGCAGTAGCTAACGACTTCAATGGTGCGGAACCGGGCCTCTAACTCACTGAGCCTCGCCTCCAACCTAACAAACAAACTACATTTGTTACATGTACCCTTATCAGTAAAGGAGGCAGAGGCATGGCTAAACATGAGACACACTGAGCAGGAGGGAGGAGGAGAGAGAGCAGGAGAGAGGGAAGGAGAGAGAGAAGGAGAGAGGAGAGCCATCGCTAGCTGCTAAGCTAAATGAGGCTAGCTAGCGTTAGCAGAACTGAACAACGTGTAAACTGTTGGTTTAAGCGAAAAGTCGCTGAATTAAGATGTAATATGAGTGTTCAAGTGATTTAAATGTAAAACAGGTAATTAGCCGCTATAATAAAGAATGTCACACAATTCACTAGTTTTCGCTGGAGCTGCGAAAAGTACGCTATCAACTACGCTGAGAACCGGAAGTGAGGCAACACGCTTACCGCAGTATGTCAGCACGTCAGCACCACGGAGTCAATCTGAACCCACCCTCAGGTGCTGGCAATTCGTAGCAGGTAACTCCAAGGTCCAACTAACACTCACTAACACATTTAATTGCCCGGAGGCTTCCTTACAAGCACCACATGGATCCATCTGTAATGCGGACTTTAACAAAGAAAACAAAGAATAAAGACGCAAACCTCCTGCTCCGACAGGGCAATCAAACATTTTCTCATAGCACTGCATAAAAACCGGATTTTCTCATCGTCACTATTTTAAAGTGGCCCTATTATGCTTTTCCAATTGTTCCCTCTTCTTTAGTGTGTTATATATATGTTTGTACATGTAAAAGGTCTGTAGAGTTTAAAACCTGAAGTCCACGCCTAAAAGGAGTTACCCTCCCGCTCAGAAACACTGCTCCTGAGCTGCCTGAAACGGCTCGATTGAATTCTTAGGTCCACTAATGAACTGGGTCAGATTTCTAGAGATGAGATCCGCTCCATCCAAAGTAGGATGAATGCCGTCTCTCCTAATCAGACCAGGTTTTCCCCAGAAAGTATGCCAATTGTCTACGAACCCACATTGTTTGCAGGACACCACCTCGACAGCCAGCGGCGGAATGATGACATGCGGCTATACATCTCATCATTGACCAGATTAGGGAGAGGGACAGAGAATACTACGGAGTCCGACATTGTCTTTGCGTACGAACACACCGATTCCACGTTCAATTTAGTGACCTCCGAGCGACGTAATCGGGTGTCATTACCGCCGACGTGAATAACAATCGTACTGTATTTACATTTAGCCTTAGCCAGCAGTTTTAAATGGGATTCTATGTCGCCTGCTCTGGCCCCGGGGATGCAGTTAACTATAGCCCCTGTCTTCGCTAACTTCACGTTTCTCAGAATAGAGCTGCCGATCATCAGAGTTGGTTTCTCAGCGGGTGTGTCGCTGAGCGGGGAAAATCGGTTAGAAATGTGAAGCGGTTGGTGGTGACCCGTGTGCTTCGACATAGAACTATGCACACTGAGCAGGAGGGAGAAGGAGAGAGAGCAGGAGAGAGGGAAACACATCAACACAATTCTCATGACATGAACCCTCGAAAGCACATCCCCAAAAGCAAAACATTAAGTATAGGCCACCAAACAATAGAACCCCACAACAGATATCTCTTTATTTAAATGCAAATGTATAAGTAACTCAGGTGCTGGCAATTCGTAGCAGGTAACTCCAAGGTCCAACTAACACTCACTAACACATTTAATTGCCCGGAGGCTTCCATACAAGTACCACATGGATCCATCTGTAATGCGGACTTTAATAAAGAAAACAAAGAATAAAGATGCAAACCTCCTGCTCCGACAGGGCAATCAAACATTTTCTCATAGCACTGCATAAAAACCGGATTTTCTCATCGTCACTATTTTAAAGTGGCCCTATTATGCTTTTCCACTTGTTCCCTCTTCTTTAGTGTGTTATATATATGTTTGTACATGTAAAAGGTCTGTAGAGTTTAAAACCTGAAGTCCACGCCTAAAAGGAGTTACCCTCCCGCTCAGAAACACTGCTCCTGAGCTGCCTGAAACGGCTCGATTGAATTCTCTCATACACTTCCGTAACATTATGAGGTCATAATGTTACGGAAGTGATGTAAAACTCCTTCCGGTTAGTTTGGCCCGTCCTCAAACAACAAAAGAGAGAGAAGGAGCTGAAACTCCGGAGGAAGGGTTCTTTGAAATGTGAAACGTTGACCAATCACAACAGAGCGGGCTAGCTGGCCAATCAGAGCAGACTTTGCTTTCTGGAGGGAGGAGCAAGCGCTACAACGAAACATTTCAGACAGAGGGTGAGAAGAGGTGCTGCAGGACAGCCAGAATGAAAAAAACAAGGAGGATAATGAGCATTAACGATGTAAACATGTTGTAACTGTAACTTGAGATAAAAATATGCACCCAGAAAATAGCATAATAGGCCCTGTTTAAAAGGAGTGTAATGAGGGGATTGGTTTCCAAGCAGGGTAATGTCTGTGACAGGGCTGGGGCTGTGTGATGAATCAACATATGATAACTTCCTGTGGTAGTGATGGCAGATCGCTACATTCCTCCCCCCTTGTAAATTGAACCTAGGGGGTGGCCATTTCATTGAAATGTAATAATTGAAACCAAGAAAATGTCCAATATACGATTTCTTTAATTTTGTTCCTCCTGTTGTGATTTTTTGATTGCAGTGGGGTAAATCGTTGATTGGTGGCAGTAGAGTAGAGTAGAAACCCCTTAAATTCCTCATCATCGCTCTCCACTGCAAACAATTCCAACAGGCATGACTTCCTGTAAGTCGCTTTGGATAAAAGCGTCTGCTAAATGACTGTAATGTAAAAAAAATGTAATGTTGTTGCTTTTCCATTTCCTCTGCCTTGGGATAACAGGGTTTCAGCCTGGAGATATGAACCGTCTTGCGGTCCTCTCCATTGTCCTCCAGCACAACTTCATAGTTGACCGGACCTTTTTGCTGCACAACCCTTAAAGGTCCTTGCCATTTAGGAGCAGGATTAGCTGCAAACGATCTCTCCGCCTGAATTTACATGCCACTCTGAAAGAGAAAGTCGAGACCCAGCACACATGGAAATGCCAATGTTTTAGAGTGAAGCAAAGTCTTCATTTGTGTCACAGTTCTGCTCCCATACACTCCTGTCACTCTGTCTCACACTCAATCAGTTCATTCAGTGCACCTGTCTGCCACACCCACCTCATCAGTCCAATTACTCTCACCTGCTCACTCTTGTTGTGTTTAGGATTCGTCAGACACCAGAGAGAAACAGTTGAGTTAAAGTCAAAACGCTTTATTGCAAGCTTAGTGAGAGTATTACATTTCCGGCATTTATACGTGCACGGTCCTAATTATGGATGTCTAACAGAGTTAGAGTACCAAAGTAAAAAAGGCGCTTAACACACGGTGCGCAGCGGATTTCATAGGTTCTCCTTTAGGGAGCCTATTGGTCAAATATTAAAGTAGCAGGCGGTGCTTGTTTTAGCTATAAGCGGCCTGGTTGGAGCTCTGGGCATATCCGCCCACACTGGCTCACGTCCCATTGGTTGCTGTCATCTTTCAGTGTGTGTGTATGTTGTCGAGTGTACATGTGCGAATCTGGTGTGAACGGGTTTTATTGGGCAATCTGTTCTATCTCCTTATCTTTATTATTTGTCTGTCTTCTACAGAGAGGGTATTGTCCTCGTAAAGTACGACTTTGCCTACTCCTTAAGCCAGGTGGTTGATTCATCTTGTGTGTGTGTCAGGCCCTTCCTGGCCTGGTGTGCATTTGTATATGTGTGTGTGTCAGGCCCTCCCTGGCCTGGTGTGACTGATTCATCATTTGTATATGTGTGTGTCTCAGGCCCTTCCTGGCCTGGTGTGGCTGTTCAAGGTTGGTGTGTAGACGCGGGGATGCTCCCACGCCGTTTCTGACCTTTTGCAGCACCTTTCCACTCTTTCTGAGTGCCTGAGTTTACGTGTGATAAAGTAAAACGTGCTTGTTAAGACAGCTGTCATGGTTACTTTATGTTTGTTAATACAACTGTCATGGCTATCCTATATCACTAATAAGGTGAAGTGTGTTGTTTAACACTGCTGTAATAAGGTGAAGTGTGTTGGTTAATACTGCTGTAATAAGGTGAAGTGTGTTGGTTAATACTGCTGTCATGATTATTTTATATTACACTCTGCTGCACCTACTCACCTCTGTATTTAAACCCCAGTCACTCACTCACCCGTTGCCAGATCGTTCTCCGCATTATGCCAGACTTTCACGCGTTTACCCTCCGATTGATTCCCCGTTGCCGACCCTGCCTGTTTGGACTTCTCCGCCTTGCCTCTGCCCCGGTAAATGACTCCGCCTTCCGTCCACGACCATGAGATTCTTGTCTTTCCTCTGCCCCGGTAAAACGCCATAGCCTTCTGTCCCCGACCACGAGATTAGCCTCGGCTTTCCCTGGTTTCCGTCTGCCTTCTCCCCTGACGGCTTGGCTTTCTACCGAGCGGATTTCTCCATGTGAGTTAATCAGAGACTGTGCACCTGCTGCATTTTCTCCCTGGAATAAAGCTTTGTTCGACGATTCTGCGTGTCTGTCGTACTGCTTCTTGGTCTTTATCACACCCATTACAGTACGATCTGGCCAGAACATGGACTCAGCATACGAAACCCTGTCGCAAGCCCGGTTCCTGTTGATCAAGGAAGCGATTCAGCGACACGAGACCCAGTTCGTCGCCAACACAGCTGAGGTTCGCCACACTCTGGCGAACCAGGACCAGATTATGACTTGATTCATCAGGTACAGCAACTCACAGCGGCCATTACCCAGACGATCGCGGTGTCACCGCCGCCACCTGCTCCGGTTTCCTCTGGACTCAAACCGGCGTGTTCAACGCCCGTCTCAGATCCCTGAGTTGGGGAGCTGGAATGCTACGCTGGGGATCCTGAGAGCTGCAACGCGTTCCTGACGAACTGCTCCATCTTGTTTGCATTGCAGCCCCACACCTTCGCTTCAGAGGACGCGAGAGTGGCGTTCACCATCAACCACCTGACGGGAAGAGCTCGCCTGTGGGGGACGGCAGAATGGGATCGCCTACTACGGCCTGTGCCTCATTCCGGTCCTTCTCCGACGAGCTACGCAAGGTCTTCGGGGTGGTTTCCATGGGACCGGACGCCACCGGCACCAGTAGGGCCGCCAACCGGACACGGACTACGCCATTGATTGCTGGACCAAAGCACGATTAAGTTCGTGGAACATGGCTGCCCATTGTGACGCGTATTAATTTTGATCGAGTTACCTACTTCCAGGCCAGGCGGCCGACGAAGTGTCGAGAACAGCCCAGCCGAAGCCCACCAGCTCATCTCACTCGTCCAACGACAACTGATTATACGCCAACCCTCCTGCATTCTCCAGGTATTGAACCCATGCAGGTAGGACGCACTAGACGCTCCACAGAGGAATGAGAGCGGCGCCAGCGGGGTAATCTCTGCATGTACTGTGGCCAGGCTGGCTATTTGCTCGCAACTGTCGGGTAAAAGCCTGGGCTCACCAGTAGTAGACCAGGAGATACTTGTGAGCTGAGCAGTTTCCTGACCCTCCTCCTGTCAAAGACCACTATTCCACGCCAAGCTACTTCTACCCCGGGGGCCCCAGACTATTTCCACCTTCCTGGATTCGGGAGCTGACACTTCTATTATGGACGAGGAACTCGCCATACAGTTGGGGATCGACCGAATACCTCTTCCTCAGTCTGTCCCCGCCAGCACCCTGGACGGTCATCTTCTGGGGACGGTGACCCATCAAACTGTTCCGGTCCACATGATCCTGTCCGGTAATCACCATGAGACCATTAGTTTCCAGATCCTGCAAACCCCTCGTATTCCCCTCATCCTGGGATACCCCTGGCTGCCTTGACACAACCCTCACATCGACTGGATTACGGGGGCTTTTCGGGGTTGGAGCCCTCCTGTCATCTAGTCTGCCTGAAGCAAGCCGCCGCCCCACAGGGTCCCGCTTTCCCGGTAAATGGCCTTTTTTTGTCCTCAACGTAGAATATCAAAGGAACCTAGTTATTTACTGTACATAGTCATTCAAAGATTCTTATGAAGCTTCTTCACAACTAGTTTGTCCTTTTTTTGCCATGATGAAGGTAGAGATTCATTTTAAAAGTGTTACCAGTCGTCTGTGTCTTGCAGAGCTGCAAAACTTTGTAATATATCTTTTTCATATCAATTTTATATATTAATTTCTTACTTTCCCGGATTCCTTGCGGCCTTAAGCTTGTGGAAACGACAACAATTTGACCGACTTTCTTTTTTCTTTTTAATGCTATTGTTATGAATCCTCGTCAAACAATATCATTGTCTGTGATTATAGAAGTTCATCTCTTAATCTGCCTGCTGGTGGTTTAGGGGTTAGGATTGGATTTGAATGATTGGTTTTGAATGAATAGGGTTAGGGTTATTAACAAAAAAAAGTTGATCCCAGACCAGCTGATAGAGTCGCTCCAGCATGTGTGTGTGTATAATGTTTGTTCCCCAACAATCAAACAAAGTTTTCCAATTAAACTGAATATCAAATTAAATCATGTCTTGTGTATTAGTTAAACTTTATTGTACAGTGTAAATAAACATCAATGATTTTTTTCATGATTATTAGAAAGCCACCCATATTGTAGATTGATTTTTCATGTGACCCAAATGAAAAAAGAGAACAATTTTTAACATTTCAATAATTGTCACTTTGTGAAAATCAAAAAATATTTTTGTAATTTATATTTAGAAAGAAACACATCTACATTAAAAGTTGTTTCAGTGGAAAATTGCCTCTCGGTGGTGAAAAAATGG
Source organism: Anoplopoma fimbria (assembly GCF_027596085.1). Lineage (NCBI taxonomy): Eukaryota > Metazoa > Chordata > Actinopteri > Perciformes > Anoplopomatidae > Anoplopoma > Anoplopoma fimbria. The sequence goes on along the minus strand of NC_072468.1, from coordinate 14,660,617 downwards.
GTCCAGCCGCAAGAAAAGAAAGAGAGACTGAAATGTTGTGTGGTGGACGTGGTGAGGTGGACGTGGCTTGATGTGCTAAAGGCTCCTGTTGGATCTTGATCTGATACCTTTCCATCAGGAACACTCTCTCAGCCAAATGTTGGATTAAATAAACACAGAAAAAATAGGCACTGTTAGTAGTAACATTAGCTTAGGGAATAAGTCAACAGAGATCCTAACTGCTCAAAAATCCATACAGACAGTTATGGAGTGTGAGACTGCATTGAATGGTAGTTGAATGAACATCAAAGAAATGATGAAGATAAAAACATCGAGGATCTTGCAGATTTCATATCAATTGAACTTGATTATTAGTCTGTAATGAAAAAGCTCTGAGTGTTAAAATCTGGTTCTTACGTAGTTCCTTTCTTCATGTCTGTTTTAACCTGTTTTGTATACTCTTCCTTCAGCTCCTCAAATTACGAATTTGCCTCAGAGGGCTTTACAATCTGTGCACATGCGACATCCTCTGTCCTTCCCTCACATCGGCACAGGAAAAACTCCCCTAAAAAACCCCTTTAACAGGGAGAAAAAAGGAAGAAACCTATGGGAGAACGACAGAGGAGGGATCCTTCTCCCAGGATGGACAGAATGCAATAGATGTCATGTGTACAGAATGAGCAGCATAACAGTTCTTAGATACAACACATTCAATGTATATGACATAAATGATTCATATAATAAGACTACATATAATAACAGCAGCAATTATTACAGTAGAATTATAGCCATGAAAATAGGGATAGTAATGTGACTAATAATAATAATCGAAGTAGCAGTGGGTGTCAGTCGGCTCACAGCAGGAGGCACGACTACGGTCCAGGTACCACAACGATTCATGGAAACCTGCAGAGCGAGAAAGCAAAAGGGCTTCAGGGTGGAAGTAAAGCTAAAATGCTTAATGGTACAGGTAATAGTAATAGTAATGTGACTAGTAATAATAATAATGGTGGTAGCAGTCGGTGTCAGCAGGGCCGTAGCAGGATGCACATCCACGGTCCAGGTACAGCCACGATTTATAGAAGCCTGCGAAGCGAGAAAGCACAAAGACTCCAGGGTAGAAGCAAGTCAATAAGCGTAATAGTACAGGCAATAATAATAGTAATGTGACTAATAATGATAGTGGTAGTAGTAGTGGGTGTCAGCAGGGCCTCAGTCGGTGGCACGATGACAGTCCAAATATAACCCCGACTCCTGGGAACCTGCGAGGCGAGAAAGCACAAGAACTCCGGGGAAGAAGCAAAATCAGTAATGTGCATAAATAGGAGATTAATACATAAAGAAGGAGGGAGAGAAGAGGAGAGGAGCTCAGCGTATCCTAGGTAGTCCCCGGCTGTCTAGGCATATAGCAGCATATCTAGGGGCTGGACCAAGGCGAACCTGAACCAGCCCTAACTATAAGCGCTATCAAAAAGGAAGGTCTTAAGCCTGCTCTTGAAAGTGGTGAGTGTGTCTGCCCCCGGACTGAAACTGGAACCTGGTTCCACAGAAGAGGAGCCTGATAACTGAAGGCTCTGGCTCCCATCCTACTTTTATATACTCTAGGAACCACAAGTAACCCTGCATTGATTGAGCGCAGCTCTCTAGTTGGGTAATATGGAACTATAAGTTCCTTAAGATAAGACGGTGCCTGACCAGTTAGAGCTTTGTAGGTAAGTAAAAGAATTTTAAATTCTATTCTTGATTTAACAGGGAGCCAGTGCAGAGAAGCTAATACTGGAGTAATATGATCTCTTTTCTTAGTTTTTGTTAGAACACGTGCTGCAGCATTCTGGATCAACTGTAAAGATCTAAGAGACCTATTAGAGCAGCCTGATAATAAGGAGTTACAGTAATCTAGTCTAGAGGTAACAAATGCATGAACTAGTTTTTCTGCATCACTTTGAGACAGGATTTGCCTGATTTTCGCAATGTTACGTAAATGAAAAAAGGCTGTCCTTGAGATCTGTTTTATATAAGAGTTAAAAGACAGATCCTGGTCAAAGATAACTCCAAGGTTCTTAACGGTAGTGCTGGATGCTAGAGCAATGCCATCTAGAGAAACTATATCGTTAGATAATTGAATTCGAAGGTGATCTGGACCTAGTAGGATAACTTCTGTTTTTTCAGAGTTTAACATTAAAAAGTTACAGGTCATCCAGGTTTTTATGTCCGTAAGACATGCTTGAAGTCTAGAGAACTGGTTAGTTTCGTCTGGCTTAATTGATAGATACAACTGGGTATCATCTGCATAACAATGAAAGTTTACTGAGTGTTTTCTGATAATATTCCCCAAGGGAAGCATATATAAAGTAAATAAAATAGGTCCAAGAACAGACCCCTGTGGAACTCCGTGACTAACCCTGGTTTTCATCGAGCTTTCATTGTTTACATATACAAACTGAGATCGGTCTGATAAATACGACTTAAACCAGCTAAGTGCGGTTCCTTTAATGCCTATTAGATGCTCCAATCTCTGTAATAGGATTTGGTGATCAATGGTATCAAATGCAGCACTAAGGTCTAGCAATACAAGTACAGAGACAAGTCCTTTGTCTGAAGCTATTAGAAGGTCATTGGTAATTTTCACCAGTGCCGTCTCTGTGCTATGATTCACTCTAAATCCTGACTGAAAATCCTCAAATAAACTATTGTTATGCATAAAGTCACAGAGCTGATTTGCTACTGCTTTCTCAAGGATCTTAGAGAGGAACGGAAGGTTAGATATAGGTCTATAGTTAGCCAACACCTCTGGATCTAGAGTAGGTTTCTTAAGAAGAGGTTTAATTACAGCTAGTTTGAAGGCCTGTGGTACATGGCCCGTCAGTAAAGACAGATTGATAATTTCTAATAAGGAGTTGCTAATTAAAGGTAAAACTTCCTTAAGCAGCCTAGTCGGAATCGGGTCTAAGAGACAGGTGGAAGGTTTAGACTTAGAAATAGTTAAAGTCAATTGTTGAAGGTCGATGGGAGAAAAGCCATCTAAATATATTTCAGGTTCTACAGCTGTGGATCGATCGGTACTGGTTGAGGGCAGTAGATTATAAATTTTTTCTCTAATAGTTAGAATCTTATCATTAAAGAAGTTCATGAAGTCACTACTACTGAGGTTTATAGGAATACACGGCTCAACAGAGCTGTGACTCTCTGTCAGCCTGGCTACAGTGCTGAAGAGAACCCTAGGGTTGTTCTTATTTTTCTCTATTAATGCTGAATAATAGGCTGCTCTAGCATTACGGAGTGCCTTCTTATATATTTTAAGACTGTCTCGCCAGACTAACCGCGCTTCATCCACATTGGTGGAACGCCATATCCTTTCAAGTTTTCGCGATATTTGCTTTAAATCGCGGGTTTGAGGATTATACCATGGAGCAAACCTCCTTTCTTTTATTAGCTTCTTTTTTAGAGGAGCTATAGAGTCTAGTGTCATTCGCAGTGAGCATGCAGCACTATCAACAAGATGGTCAATCTGAGACGGACTAAAGCTAGCGTAGGAGTCCTCTGTTATATTGAGCAATGGTACTGAATAAAACCCTGAAGAAATCGCTTCTTTAAATTTAGCTACAGCATTATCAGATAGACATCTAGTGTAGAAACTCTTGCCTAATGGCGTACACTCTGGTAGAACAAATTCAAAGGTTATTAGAAAATGGTCCGATAAAAGAGAGTTCTGTTGAGAGACAATTACATTTTCTACTTCAATACCATAAACCAGAACAAGGTCGAGGGTATGGTTAAAAGAGTGAGTCGGTTTATGTACACACTGACAGAAGCCAATAGAATCTAGTAATGAACCAAACGCAGTACTAAGGCTATCATTATACACATCCACATGAATATTAAAATCCCCTACAATAATAACTTTATCTGTCTTAAGGACTAAACTAGATAAAAACTCTGAGAATTCAGATAGGAATTCAGAATACGCACCTGGTGCACGATACACTATAACAAATAAAATTGACTTTAATGCTTTCCCGCTCGGGTTTGAAAGACTAAGAACAAGGCTTTCAAATGAGTTGTAATTTAATTTAGGTTTAGGGTTTATTAATAGGCTTGAGTCAAAGATAGCTGCTACTCCACCTCCTCGGCCTGTGCCTCGAGGAATATGAGTATTAATATAACTTGGAGGAGTTGATTCATTAAGGCTAACGTACTCTTCATGACACAGCCAGGTTTCAGTAAGACAAAATAAATCAATATGATTATCTGATATTAAATCATTTACAAGTACACCCTTAGATGACAGAGATCTAATATTTAAGAGTCCACATTTAACTGTCCTGTTTTGATGCACTGTTGCATCAGTTGCCTTAACTTTTATTAAGTTATTTTGTATAACTCCTCTTCTGTTGACTTTAAATAATTGAAGTGGCCGTGGGGCAGACACAGTCTCTATAAGGTTTTGGGTGGGTAACTGGGTGGGTAACTGCTCCAAAGGAAGCGCAGAGAGGTGTGAAAGACTGCGACTCTGCTTCTGCTTCCTGGTCTGAACTCTGGGTCATGGATTAGGTCCACTAATGAACTGGGTTTCTAGAGATGAGATCCGCTCCATCCAAAGTAGGATGGATGCCGTCTCTCCTAATCAGACCAGGTTTTCCCCAGAAAGTATGCCAATTGTCTACGAAGCCCACATTGTTTGCAGGACACCACCTCGACAGCCAGCGGCGGAATGATGACATGCGGCTATACATCTCATCATTGACCAGATTAGGGAGATATGCAAACAATGCCGATCTGTCAAGCCATGTAGTTATGACATTTGATAGATTTCTATAGGTGAGCATTGTTGCTGTCATATTGTTGTTTCTTCACAGAGTCTCGGTGCAGCTGTGTAAAATTGGGCACAATAAGTTCAGTGCCTGTTTAGGTTTATTGGACTGTATCCAAACAAAACCTAAAGGTAGTCTGAGATTAAAGGTGAACAGTAGGGTTTCTTGCCTTATGTCCTCTCTTGAACGGTCAAAAACCTGTTCTATAATTTATGACAAGGCTACATATACTTTCCCTCACAAACCTCACAGAACCAGGGTGGCTCCTCCGCCACTGGACATGGAAGTGTTTGGTTTCATTGCATGTTTCACACAGCCCCCTTTCTCTCTGTGAGATATTGCAATGAGATCCAGATGCTGAGAATTTCAATTGGAGGTTGGTGATGGGGCTGAGGTTGAGATTTAGGGAGCTGTGGCGTCAGAGGTCACGTTCATTTTTGATGAGAGTCATTGTGAGTCTCAGTTTAATCTAAGCAACCACACCATTTCCTTTTTTCTGAACCTTTTTTTAATATATTCTCCAATTAATCTGCAAATCACTTTTCTGAAAACAAGCAAACAGACAAACAAAACAGTGTTAAATTACAATGAGGGAGATTGTTTCTTTGACATCATTCAATGTGACAAGAACTGTTAAAATCACAGTGTGCTATTGTTCAATGCAAGAAAAACATTAACTAGAAAATGTTCTTTCTAAATTCAGAATTAAAAAACTAAATCTGAGAACACACCATAAGATTAATAAAATCTATGAAGACAAGACACCCCACACAAAACAACAATTTCCACCAACCTACATAGATTTTTAAACATTAACAGCCAAAAAGGACATATTCCATATGTAATGACTACATTGATACTGACTGGGATTCAATTAAATTCATTCATTTATTTTGGATAGCCCAAAATCATAACATTTGCCTCAGAGGGCTTTACAATCTGTACACATGTGACATCCTCTGTTCCAGGACATTAACATTTCTACAGGAAAAACTCTAAAAAAAAAACTTTAAAAGGGAGAAAAAAAGGAAGAAACCTATGGGAGAGCAAAAGAGGATGATCCTTCTCCCAGGATTGACAGAAGTGCAATAGATGCCATGTGTACAGAATTAACAGCATAACAGAGTTTCAAACACATTCAATGCATATTACATAAATTATTCATGTAATGAAAGTAGTCAGCAGAATAATTATGAAAAAAATGAGGGCTAAAAATGACAGCAGCAGTGGATAAAGTAGAATAACAATGATTATAACATCTTTAATGATATCAGTAATAATAAAAGTAATGTGACTAATAATAATAATAATAATATTAGTACTGTGTGTTATCAGGGCCATGGCAGAAGGCACGGCCACAGTCCAGGTATAGCCATGAGTCATGGAAACCTGCAAGGCGAGAAAGCGAAAAGACTCCGGGGAAGAAGCAACGTTAGTAGTGTGCATTAATGGGATATAAATTCATATAGAAGGAGATAGAGATTAGAGTCCTGTCCTAGGCAAACCAGCAAGAATTCTCGTGAATGCAAATTTACATAGATATAATATGACAACCATCTACACAGGCATAAAAACTTAGGAAAATGAGAAACTTCTCAGTTCACTACTTTGGCTTCCTGTTGCAGATGCTTCAAGAAGGTGGCACTAGCCTGAAAGGCAGTGAAGGAAACTACTTCTTACTACGGCTATGCCAAGGTCAAACCCTACACTCAAGGGTTACACAATCATTGCACTCTTCTGCTTTAGGATGAATGACTGACCAGTCACACCAAGGACCCTGTGGCTACTCATCTGTAATAGATAAATGGAACACAGGAATCTCATGGGCAGATATGTATCTGAAGTTCTTGACAGGCCCAAATAATAATAATAATAATAATTTTAATAATCTTTATTTGTATAGCACATTTCATACAAACTATGTAGCTCAAAGTGCTGTACAATAAAAAAAATAGCAGAATATTTTTAAGTGTCATTCAGAGAAATTCAACAAATGAATAAGGATCAGAAAACATTTTACATTGAAAATGAACAAAACAATTGTTAAGATATAAAATTGTTTTAAGGCGTAAAAGGTCTTTTTAGAGAAGCATGTGGGACTGTGTAACGCACATAGGGTGTTGTTAAAAGAGAAGGTTTCGCCACTGCTGCTTGAAAATGTCTTTGGGTAGGCTGTTCCACAGTTTGGGGGCGAAAAACAAATAAATAATGAATCTCCAACGTTCCTTTTTGAGGAACTACAAACCCAGCAGTAGTGGATCTAAGGGTTTGTGGAGGAACATAAAGCAACAGGGAGTCTGTGATGTAGGCCAGTCATAAACTTGGAAAGAAGTCAAAATACTTTCATCAAGTGCAGCATAGCTAAGACTGGAGTGATGTGTTCTCTCTTTTTTAGAAAAGTGCATTGCAGTCGAGTCTACTTGAACTGAACGCGTGCATTCATTTTTCATTCATTTTTCTGCATCTAACTGGGTCTGTAAAGGCCGTACTTTCTATTAAAGAATGCCACTTTGGTCATGTTATTTATTTGGGGCGCAAAACTTAAGTCAGAATCTAAGATTACACACAGACTTGTTACATCTGGTTTGATCACGGGAGTTAGATGACCAAGTTTCTGGACTAGAGTATCCGTCTTGGATTTTGGCAAATTTATAGAATTTCTAGCTTATCCTCATTCAATTTAAGAAAGTTATTAATTCATGTGTTTATTGTTGATAGGCAGGCAGTGGGGGAGCTTAAGGCATTTTTATCATTTGGCTTAACAGATATGTACTATTGTAAATGGACGGTACTTGTATAGCGCTAGTCTTCCGACCACTCAAAGCGCTTTTACATTACTAATCAATCACCCATTCACACCCATTCATACACTGATGACAGTGGGCCATGCAAGGCCCATCAGGATCTATCTAATCATTCACACCCATTCATACACCGATGGCACAGCCTTTGGGATTAAGTGTCTTGCCCAAGGACACATCGACATGGACTGCCGGAGCCAGGGATCGAACCGCCGATCCTCTGATTGGAGGACGACCCTGCTCTCCACTGAGCCACAGTTGCCCATTGTGTATCATCAGCGTAGCTATGAAAGCTAACATTATGTTCCCTGATGATATCACCAAGAGGAATAGTGAGAACAACAAACGGGAAAGAAAGTTCCCTTGTTCAACAGAAGAGGTTATATCATGTTTCAATGACACATGTTCTCCAAGACGCACATAGAATTGTCTTCCTGTAATGTATGTTTGGTGACAGTTTAATACACACTTTGTGAGGCCAACCCAGTTCTTGAGCTGATTCAGAAGAATTTCATGATCTACTGTGTCAAATGCTGCACTTAGAGAAAGAGAAAACATAACTGAGACTTGACCTTCATCAGTACCAAGTCTCAGATCACTGAATATCTTTGTGAATGCAATATCTGTGCTATGGTAAGATCAAAAACAGGTCAATGTTTCTGGAATATTGTTTTCATTTAAAAAGTAATTTATCTGGTGGAAAATACTTTCTCAAGAATCTTGCTTAAAAAGGACAGGTTTGATATGGGCTTATAATTACTTAAGATTGCACAGTCTAAATTTAACTCCCTTATATATTTTCAGAACCTATACCCCTAGCGTGTGTATAGGACCTGAAATGAAGATGGACTTTCCACAGTTTTTAAATTTGTCAAAAAGATCCTGCCACGGAACGTGCTGGATGACATCTACAATTTTAGCACTTGATTCACAATAGGTGACTGCAGACTTTGATTTGATGTCTCTTACAGGCTTTGCAATGAGAAGATGGGGTTACAGTCAGTGGAGCAGAGCGTCCGCCAGCTGGCTCTGGGCGAGTTAGAGGCTGGATGGATTGCCCATGCAGCCGGGCTGCGCTGCCGGAGCAGGGGGACCTAGTGATGGCTGCGCCGAGAAGGTGGGATGGCAATCCCTTGTCAGCAAAGGGAAAGTCCTGCTCATCCAGGATGCTGAGCTGAAGTTCAAATGGAAGAGAAAGACGTAGAGATTACTTTTTTCCTCTGCTATTACTGTGCACTACGGCCCACGCTAGTCAGTTTCTTTGGTTTAGCATCCTGCTATATTCAGAGGTCCTCCACAGGTTGGGTAGCCGGAATGGTGAAGTTCAGCTCGGGGTCAGCTGAAGCAGTAGCAGTGACTCCCACTTTAAGAGTGGAGATAAATCGATGTCTTGGCAGTGACTGGCGTCGTCAGGTGGAAAGGGCAGTTCAGTTTAGAGGCCGGTTTCAAAAACACATGATTTTTCACAATCTTGACAGTGATGGATTAGACAAAATTTGAAATTCAGATGGTCTCAGCAGAGGGACAGAGAAGCCGGCATCTTGAATGTTTTCATTCACTTATTTGACACAACCTCCAGGATGAAACTGCCTGTGACCTATCATCTTCACATTTCTGCAGTTATGACCAGTTAGGACTAGTGAGGGACCATCAGCAACTTGGCATCTATGCAGCAGGCTTTAACAGGGGCAACCCACAGCTCCTCAATGCCACCCAAAGCCCTTCAATGTCCAGCTCTGAAACATGTACAATGGCTAAGACATCTGTGTCAACAGTGCGTAAGGTCACCATGCTAATGGCTCTGTCAAAACCTCCAAAAAGCCTTCCAGAGGAGGTCCTTTCCATTTTGAAGCCCTTCACAATTCTCTTCTGCGATCGAAAAAGCAGCAAACTCAATATCAATCAAGCTCATCTTGCGATGTTGAAAAAGAAAAGGAAGAAGAATGAAGCAACTTTGGATGCACTGGTAAAGCAAATCAAAAGAGCAGTGTACCAAGGACCCACAACCTGCGGGAGCAGTTTGGGATTAAGTGTCTTGCCCAAGGACACATCTACATGTACTAACTGATTGAAGGATGACCCTGCTCTACAAGTGAGCCACAAAATTAGCTCCCTGTGCTGTCTTGAACTGTTGTTTTTGCCAGTCTGGTTCACATTTTGTTTGTGTTCCAGCAATAATGAAGAACCTTAGGGTAAATTACAGTAAATGACACATCCTCAAAGTACATGTTGCTAAACCACATCCATTGACCTTTCAACATGGAGGCCGCAGTGGGGTGGGGCCCCTGCAACAGCAATTGATCCTGGCTGGTTTACTCCACAGTTGTCTTGGAGCCCTGCAGACATGAGGGAGGAGGCTTGTCATGAGCTCAGATACACATGGAGAGCATAGGGTGTGTGAGCCTTTGATGTCTATTTGAGCAGCAGTACTGTGGAGGCACACATGGCACACTAATGGTGTGTTTGCGAGGAGTTGCATGAGAAGAGGCCTTTCTTTCTCTGATTTTTTTTCCTATCCTCTTATTTCATCCAACCATACTTTCTCCACCCTCTCTATTGTCTCTTTTTTTCCCACAGGCATCAGTTCAGTACATCTTAAGCTTTGTCTTACATCAACATCACTAAAACATTTACACTTACTTGTGTGCAATACATTACTCTGAGCAAAATGTGGTGCTGTGATAATAAGCAGATGTTAATGGGTAGTCATTTATTAGTAGTAGGTCACCAACCTAACAGCTTTGAATGAAGATCCTCATTGCTACTCAACAATGTTAAATGAAAGTGATATTATTAAAGTTCTTGAACATTTCATTGAGAAATAAGTTTAAAAGCCAAATAATCAGTTCCCTGGTAGGAAAGGCACTTAACTACATTCCCTCTTACCCAGCAGTTCATTTCTAACCTCTGTGCTCCCCTTTCTCTCCTCTGCTGTCCTGCTTTGCGGTCATTCTCTTTAACCCCATCCATGAAAGCGTCCACATTAGGATTAATCTCCCCTCCCACAATACCCTGCTGTAGATCAAACCACCACAGATGTATGCGCTCTCTGTCCGGAGTGTAGAAGGAGGGAAGAAGGAGTGCTAATCCTCATTTTACATCAGCAAGAATGACCTCTCATAGGAGATGTCCAAGGCTTTGAAGTGGAGTTTCATACACACACACACACACACACACACACACACACACACACACACACACACACACACACACACACACACACACACACACACACACACACACACACACACACACACACACACACACACACACACTGTCCTGAATGATTTACTGACATTTTCTACACATTTCCCTAGACCAATTATGTGGTTGAGAGGACAGCAGAGGAGGTGTTGGATATGGACCCTTGTGTAAAGCTTGGGTGTCACACAAAGTCAACCATAGTGACTTATTAGCGTCTTTAGTGGAATTTTACTGGCTTCCTAAAGAGCTAAGCTGGTCCAGACTAGTAGAACCAGATGAGAATGTATGGTGACATAGACATTTAACAAGCTTCTTTTTAAATTTTTTGCTGTATGACAACAAAAGTGTGCAGTTGACTTTCTCCTAAAGGGAGCAGATGATGCCTCGCCATGGTATATGTGCAAGCTGGACAGCCTCTGCTCCGCTGTCATTAGCTTCAGGCGAGAGCTCTGGTCATTTCTCATTCAGCGTTAGTAGATATACCAATGAAAAGTAATGTGCTGTAATTCGTATACACTCCACAAAATCTATTTGTATGTAATCATGAACCAGGAAGTACAAAGACCGCAAAAACCTTCACAGCACGACCTAGAAGGGAGGTGGATGGGTCAATCAAAGAGTCAGTCGTTCAACCAGGAAACCATTGTACATGCCCAGTGTGAAACGAGAAGTCTACGTTGACTTATTTGTCATGTAACTGCTGTGCTTAAGTATCGACACTTCCGTAGTTATTGTAACCCAACTGCAATCTTTTCCTAAACCTAACAAACTAGTTGTTGACTAAACCTTACTAAGTTCCTGGTGACGATAGAAGTTTAGTTTGAAAAGACTGTATCCATGTAACAAACGTATTGCAGGACTTTTGTCGGAAAAATGAGGAGTAACTTGTAAGATATCATACAACCGTTGTGTATATTTTGCTCTGATAAACACACCATATGACAACATGTAACATATGCAATGTTTCATGTCATCAGAGCTGGGTGGAGGAAAAGTATGTCATAGGTGGCAGTAGTCTGAATATCAATACTTTTATCCTCCAGAAAACAACAATCACTGCAACACTCCACTGCATTGATCTGGGCTTTATGGCAGAGTTGCCAGACGGAAACTCTCCACAGAGAAAGATGCATAAAAGCAGGCGGCTCTGGCTCTGTTCTTCCTCAGAGCCATAGCTGCCCCAGTCAAAGCAAATACAACACCCCTACACAAACACAATGTATACCATGGTAATGGAAATAGAAATACTTGATACTTAAAAAAAAAAGTTTAATTGATGTTTTCAGTGCTTTTGGACTGATTATATTTTTGTACATTGGAGAAAATAGGACTTTTGTTTTATAAAAGGACTACTTATAGTCAGTGGTCTTTAAGGGGAGAATACCATGACAATGCAGATTTTGAGTGACTCAAACAAGGCGTTGCCAAAGTGTTGCTAGTATCTCTCTCAGAGGATGTCAGAAGACATAAAGCTGCCAGGAAGCAGGCATTTCCAGTCCCCTCAATTTACACATGGGATAAATAATGTCTGTCATAAACTTCAAAAGCATATTCACCTAGCTCCACCCTGTCATGCTCCTATATCAAAAGGCCCTGGCAAGTAAGAGAGGCCGGTCTTACGGAGAGGAAACACAAAGGAAAAGTCTTCAAAACAAATTGAAAAAAGCTGCAGCATCTGGTCATGATTCTCCCAGAAAGGCTTTTCCCCTCAACCAGTATGTTTCCCCTGAGGTCAAGCTAGTAAATACATGCCCATCCACCCCTGTTTGTAGATATCACACTGCACTAAGGTACAGTGTAATTGGCTGATATATAATAAGATTCCTTTATGTCCTTCAGGGCGCAATGAAAATAAAGTCTTCCTCTTTGGCATAGAGCTGAATTGTTGTCTCAAATCTATTAAAAATCAGTGAGACACACTGAGTGACATGTGCCTTTCATTTTTCACTGTGTCTGCAATTCATAACTTCAACGCTGTTCTTCATCGTGCCTCAAACTCTCCTCCCTTTATCACAACCTGCCACTCCCACCTGCCCTGCTTTGACCCTGTTCTTCACTTCATCAAGAGGGGCCTGTACTACGAAGCAAGTTCAACATACGCAGGTTATCTTAGTGATCCCGCTAAGCGATCCGATGATGGTGGTTATTATCTTCCTTAATCAACCCAGGGTTTCTTAATCTGGCTGTGAGCTTGTTCACATAAAAGGGGTGTTGTTTGCAGCATATGACCAATCACAAACATGGACTGCTGTCAACAGAGCAGCATATTAATTATAACTGAAAAAAATATATTCGACAAATACGAAGAATTTAAACAAATATTTCAGTCTGAAGGTAACACACTTTAAACTGCCTTATGCATTAAGTAATAGACCTATAATATCACTGCTTCATCTAGGGCCTGAGTAGATCTGACAATGACATGGGTGTATTTGATTAAGTTTATGTGTTGCTTAGATGTACTCTTATAAAAATAGAAGATACTTTATTCATCCCATTATGGTGTACGAAAATACTTCAGCCTCATTCTTTCACTGCAGACTGCTACGACCTGCAAGGGGAGAGTCACATGACAGACATTTTCTATTGAAGCTTCCTAGCATAATTTCAGGAGCAGGACCACTCAACTGTGCCACTTACTGCATTTTCTCAAACACCCACGTAATCAGCGCCCCTCCCTCCCTGACAGTTCTTCTCTCCCTCGCCCTTTGTTTCTCCTCTTCTATATAGGGTCCTGAGGGGGTTCATCGTGCTCGGGTGCTATAGTGGATTTCCTATCGTCGTTTCCCGACAATGCATTTGGCAAAGCAGATGAGCTATACAAAGCCTCCCAGTCATGTTTTTGTTTAATAAATCTAAAACACTTATTTTTGATGGTGTGGCAGTGGCTAGTGAATACTGTCAGATGGTAGGCAGAGCCAGTGAAAATGTTTTCTATATTGCAAGGGGTCATAATTTGTAAATCAGGAGGTGCCAGAATATGGAGTTCAGGCAGGTCTGAAAAAAATCCAGCAGAGTTGACAATCCCTTGGTTCTGGCCGTTAAAACTCAACAAAACTGTTTACATAAACAAAACATGTAATTATCTTTAAAATAGCGCTGCACCTACATGCCAGAGGTACTGTATCCATGCAAAAAGGTGCCAGAACATAGGCAGACAAAAAGATGTCCCACAAATTAAGCCCTGGCAGTCCCTCCAGACTCCTGTATATGTATGGGATCTACAGAGGAGCAGCTAATCCCTATCTTTTTGACGGGGTGTCCGTCACACAGCTGGACAATTAGTGAAAACAACAAACTGGTCGGTCTCCTGTTGAGATCAATCACTTCGGCATACTACGAGGATGCAAGGCTCCTACAAACAAAATCAGCTAATATCACCCAAAACACATGCTTTTCAAAGCTCAAACTAATGGGTTTGCAACTTAACAAAGGCAACAAATGCTGCTACCTTCCAACATCCAAACTAGACAAACTCAAAAGATTCCAAAGTAACCAGTCAGAACAGACCAAACATTCTGACATTATGGCAGAGTCACAATGCTAAATACTGATTGCATTTTAATCTGCACTCCTAAAAAGTGCTTCACCTCAATTTACCACCATGAAACAACTGGGGTCACAAACCTGATAACAATAATCAAGCCTATAATCAAGGGGTACAAATCTTAAATGCCAGGCAAGAACTGTCCTATCCATAATTAAACGTAAGGCTAAGAGAAAACTGGGTTTTAGAACTTGTAAATTAAATCATAATATAGCAGATCATATTCTGATTATTGTTAAACATTGCACCTAATTTAAAAAAAAAATCAAGTAAAAACTGTTTCAAAATAGAAGAGGTACAGTCTGCTCTGAACACATTTGAATTAGTACTCCTGCCTCAAGACCATTTTGCAGCAAGTGACAGCCTGCATACAATTACCATTAATGTGGCTGCAGCTCACCGGCAATATGTGTGTGTGCGCATACTCCAACATTGGTTTGTTTTTTAATTTTAAATGCAATTGCGCCTGTGCACATAAACACTGTGATGATGAAAATCGGGTTATATGGGGTGATGTTAACTCACACAGTAAGGGGTGGGGGAGGGGTGGCAGAATCTAATTGACAGGGTTGAGATACTGCCAGTCTGCACGTAGGCCATCGGAGAGAGGGAGGGTGTGTATAGTGGTGAAGAGGGTTGGGGGGGGTCTAAAAGTCTCACGGCGCTTGCTGGCACAACAGCAATCTGAGTGGATTACGTCACTGGACGGGCATGAATGATCATTGTAGGATATTATGAATGTTATCATTCATGTCTTCTTCCATTTGAGCAGAGCTGAATTTGAGCTGATGAGGAAAAGGGAGGGCAATGCTGAAAGATGGTCTTTATCTATCCAAAGCAGTCGATCTACCGTAGCCAATTTATACTGCTACTGTCCAGGACTCTCAGGAAGTGATAGTGTCCTATCAATATCCTGCTATCTAAAAGTTCCATTTAATACCTCTAGCTAAACAGGGATTCAGCTATTATCTCCAGTCTGAGCACTTAGAAGTTTGTCTGGGTTTCCTCATGGTCTACAAAAAGCAAATCACAACTTTAACAATTACAAAACTGGAGCAGTGTTGGACTTTATTATATCTGCAAAGATACCTGGGACTCAAGTACAGTCAGGAGATATACCACTCATATCACCAAAGGGGATGTTGGCCAGGCACAACCACGTCACATCCAGCTGGGTGGGGCCAGTCCCCTCATCAAATTCCCGCCATCGTGGCACCAACCATGACATTTGAACCAACGTGCTTGCACTGTTCCCCATAGCTCCCTATTAAATGTCAGGGCCACTTGATTCATATGACAGATTTATTTCCGTTTGTTCTCTGTCTGCCTTGTTTAGGCAAGGTGTATTATTTTTAACATCAAAGAGTGTAAGAAGGTGACCAGACAATCTCAAATCATGTCTCCTGGCTTTACATACAGTTTAATGTCACTTTTGGTGAAGGAGCCCGAACAATTCACACTTTGTAAGACAGGAGGCAACATTTTGTCTTATGGTGTTATAAAGGTTTGAAATTTAGAATAGCATAATTTCACTACAATACACCTTTATCTTAAGAGACCATAAAAAGCCAGATTTAGTGATATCTAGTGGTGAGGTTGCACATTGCAACCTAGCTCAATACCCTTCTTCTCACCCCTGCCTTTACAAGTATTTTGACTACTATTGTGGCCTTCAGGTAAGAAGGTATATTTAGGATTTCATAACAGCTAGGAGCTACTCTCATTGATACTGGGGGTAACTACATTTTCTTTCTCTACAAAAGCTACAGTAATGTTTACAACAGCAAAGTAACTGTATAAAATCTGAAAAATCTCACCGAAAACATATCCAAAATCGCATTAAAAAAAGAACTACATTTCACTTATGTTTGCATGTTTATTCTTGTTGAACAGGTGTATTGACAAAGTATTGGCTTTTTTCTTCCGAATGTTCAGTAAAATGATTTATTTTACATTTTAGTTTTGTTTTTAAATAGTGACATTGCTGTTTTAAACATTATTGATGCTGCTCTACAAACAACATGTATCTATGTTTAAAATATAAGTAAATTCTTACAATGTTCAGAATGTATTATTTTATTAAATTATATATATATATATATATATATATATATATATATATATATATATATATATATAATAAGCAAAAACAGAACAGATAAGGAATATTGATAGGAGAAGTAATATCCATGAAATCCTACTCATACCTATTCCTAGTGTGTGTGTTCTTGGAAGAGCTAATAGACAGAGAGGAGAGGAAATCCGGGCTGAAAATATGTAGCATGCCTATATATTACACCAAAAGGTACAGAGAAAGAGCACCAGTAACAGGAGAGCGTGTCAATAATCTAGCACCTGGGATTATGGTAAAAGGATTGAGCAATTCCTGCACTGTCCATCACTGCTTCTAACTATGATGCTAACAGGGGTTAGTTAAAGGTTTTACTTTACCTTTAACCAGGTAATCTTGTAGATTTGTATTCCTCCTAAAAGCTGCAATAATGATGTGATCCTGTAGTAGTTGAGTTCCTTTACTGTAGGCCCTGATGTTGTTTCTAATCACTCTGAAAAGCTTGACTGTTGATGAAGAATATATTCAGTTTATTTTGTATAGCCCAGAAGCACAAATTACAAATTTGCCTCAGAGGGCTTTACAATCTGTGCACATGCGACATCCTCTGTCCTTCCCTCACATCGGCACAGGAAAAACTCCCCTAAAAAACCCCTTTAACAGGGAGAAAAAAGGAAGAAACCTATGGGAGAACGACAGAGGAGGGATCCTTCTCCCAGGATGGACAGAATGCAATAGATGTCATGTGTACAGAATGAGCAGCATAACAGAGATACAACACATTCAATGTATATGACATAAATGATTCATATAATAAGACTACTTATAATAACAGCAGCAATTATTACAGTAAGAAACCTACTCTAGATCCAGAGGTGTTGGCTAACTATAGACCTATATCTAACCTTCCGTTCCTCTCTAAGATCCTTGAGAAAGCAGTAGCAAATCAGCTCTGTGACTTTATGCATAACAATAGTTTATTTGAGGATTTTCAGTCAGGATTTAGAGTGAATCATAGCACAGAGACGGCACTAGTGAAAATTACCAATGACCTTCTAATAGCTTCAGACAAAGGACTTGTCTCTGTACTTGTGTTGCTAGACCTTAGTGCTGCATTTGATACCATTGATCACCAAATCCTATTACAGAGATTGGAGCATCGTATAGGCATTAAAGGAACCGCACTTAGCTGGTTCAAGTCGTATTTATCAGACCGATCTCAGTTTGTATATGTAAACAATGAAAGCTCGATGAAAACCAGGGTTAGTCACGGAGTTCCACAGGGGTCTGTTCTTGGACCTATTTTATTTACCTTATATATGCTTCCCTTGGGGAATATTATCAGAAAACACTCAGTAAACTTTCATTGTTATGCAGATGATACCCAGTTATATCTATCAATTAAGCCAGACGAAACTAACCAGTTCTCTAAACTTCAAGCATGTCTTACGGACATAAAAACCTGGATGACCTGTAACTTTTTAATGTTAAACTCTGAAAAAACAGAAGTTATCCTACTAGGCCCAGATCACCTTCGAATTCAATTATCTAACGATATAGTTTCTCTAGATGGCATTGCTCTAGCATCCAGCACTACCGTTAGGAACCTTGGAGTTATCTTTGACCAGGATCTGTCTTTTAACTCTTATATAAAACAGATCTCAAGGACAGCCTTTTTTCATTTACGTAACATTGCGAAAATCAGGCAAATCCTGTCTCAAAGCGATGCAGAAAAACTAGTTCATGCATTTGTTACCTCTAGACTAGATTACTGTAACTCCTTATTATCAGGCTGCTCTAATAGGTCTCTTAGATCTTTACAGTTGATCCAGAATGCTGCAGCACGTGTTCTAACAAAAACTAAGAAAAGAGATCATATTACTCCAGTATTAGCTTCTCTGCACTGGCTCCCTGTTAAATCAAGAATAGAATTTAAAATTCTTTTACTTACCTACAAAGCTCTTACTGGTCAGGCACCGTCTTATCTTAAGGAACTTATAGTTCCATATTACCCAACTAGAGAGCTGCGCTCAATCAATGCAGGGTTACTTGTGGTTCCTAGAGTATATACAAGTAGGATGGGAGCCAGAGCCTTCAGTTATCAGGCTCCTCTTCTGTGGAACCAGGTTCCAGTTTCAGTCCGGGGGGCAGACACACTCACCACTTTCAAGAGCAGGCTTAAGACCTTCCTTTTTGATAGCGCTTATAGTTAGGGCTAGTTCAGGTTCGCCTTGGTCCAGCCCCTAGATATGCTGCTATATGCCTAGACAGCCGGGGACTACCTAGGATACGCTGAGCTCCTCTCTCCTCTTCTCTCCCTCCTTCTTTATGTACTAATCTCCTATTTATGCACATTACTGATTTTGCTTCTTCCCCGGAGTTCTTGTGCTTTCTCGCCTCACAGGTTCCCAGGAATCGGGGTTATATTTGGACTGTCATCGTGCCACCTACTGAGGCCCTGCTGACACCCACTACTACTACCACTATCATTATTAGTCACAATTATTATTGCCTGTACTATTACGCTTATTGACTTGCTTGTACCCTGGAGTCTTTGTGCTTTCTCGCTTCGCAGGCTTCTATAAATCGTGGCTGTACCTGGACCGTGGACGTGCATCCTGCTACGGCCCTGCTGACACCGACTGCTACCACCATTATTATTATTACTAGTCACATTACTATTACTATTACCTGTACCATTAAGCATTTTAGCTTTACTTCCACCCTGAAGCCCTTTTGCTTTCTCGTTCTGCAGGTTTCCATGAATCGTTGTGGTACCTGGACCGTAGTCGTGCCTCCTGCTGTGATATATGGTAACAAATGGAAGGTTGAAGGGCACCACTATAGTCTTGGTGTGTTTGTATGTCTTGGGACACTTTCTAAGAAAAGACCTAGAGTAGCACCTGCTGGCCAAAGCTGAGAGTAGCACCTTGGTGGCTTGTTTAAAATCCTCTTGCCTGGTATATATTTTGTAAAATGGATAGGATTGTGATACCGACTCCGCAGTTGAATAGGTGTCGCGCAAACCCCTAACTAAGGATTCCCCAAATACCACAACAGCAGTCGATGGATCAATTATTAACAGAAATGCTTTATTAATACAATTTCATAAAACAAAGAGCACAAGTAAGTCAAATCTACCTATCACTTAATATGGGAGAGGGAGAAAACCAGGGGTAGGCTGGTACTCTGGATAACCGTAACCATACTTTCGTGAGCCAACCTCGACACACTACACCGCACACGTTGCACACCCTACCCCCACTGCAAGCCTATAGACACAGCAAACGTTGAACTCTGCACACTGCACACGCTGAACGCTACACACTGCACGCTACACGCTACACACTGCACGCTACACACTGCACGCTACACACAGCACACGTTTGAACACACGTGAGGGGGACCAACCTCAAGAACACAGAAGGAAGGGCTCGCTGAACAATTCAGCCTGGTATCCAACAGGGCCTGCCGTAGCCACCCCCTGGTTTATAGGGGTCCCATACAAGGAGGACAGACTTGTTGATAAAATATCCCTATAACAGACAACAAACAGTAAAAGAGTATAAAATCGTTCGTCCCAACTCGCGCCAGACCAGTCCCTCAAACGGCGAGTTGGAAAAACAAAGCAAAACAAAATAAACAGTGCTCTAGGATGTAGAGTGGAGATCCGTCCGCCGGCGCCGTCCCTCGCTGGTCACAGAGGCCGGAGCGGACCAGAAGACCTGCACCAGATCCTCTAGACAGAACAGACAAAACGATGCGTCAGGGTGATCAGACGTTACGGAATCCGACTCACTCACACTTACGCTAGAGTACGTCCCTTTCTGACGGGACTCGCAGGCGTTGTAGGGAAACGACGGTACGTCCGAAAGGTCCTTCCTGGCTTGCGAAGTCTGGTCGCGTAGTCCTCCGGAGGTAGCGGGTAGTGATGAGCGGTCCGGGTAGTGATGAGCGGTCCGGGTAGTGATGAGCGGTCCGGGTTGTCGGCGTCCAGGCATAAATCCTTGTGTCCTCGGGCTGAGGAGCGCCCCGAACTCCATGTTTTCGCCCCTTTTATTTCCTGCTCTCTTCTTCTGTGTACAGGAAACACTGAAAACACAACGTACACCCCAACCCACAGCGCCCCTAGGGGCAGGGAATATCGGCTCTAGCCAGAGTCTATTGTTCGGGATCTGGGGGGGGAAAAGCAGTCTTTTTAGTTAATATACTGTTCCCCCTTTAGTCGCCTTCCGCGACATAGAGATCTAAGGCAAGCGCATGTCAGTCTAAGTCTAACATGCCAGATGAACTTTGACCCAAGGAATGAGTTGGATGGGTTCTTCTTTTTTCTTATTAGGCCAGCCCCTTCATCTTGAAGGAAATCTGCCAAAACAGATGGAGTAGGACAGTCTTCATGGAGTAAAAGATGAGCAAGGGACTCAGAGCTGAGAAGTGGTTATGTGATGTGTACAGATTCCATACAGTATAGGAGGGTTGAATTAGTGTTTGTAGGGAAATAGTTAGGGTTATAATAATAATAATAATAATAATAATAATCAATCCTTTATTAGTCCCACAATGGGGAAATTATTTCTCTGCATTTAACCCATCCCGGAGGAGCAGTGGGCTGCAATGAAGCGCCCGGGGAGCAACTTGGGGTTAGGTGTCTTGCTCAAGGACACCTCGGCATGTTGCCGGTAGAGGGGTTTGAACCACCAACCTTGTGGTTACGGGACAAGCGCTCTACCTCATGTGCCACAGCCGCCCTTAGGTAAAGAGGCCAGTCTTGGTGTATGATTGGAGGAATCTATGGTTGGGGTGAGGGGGTGAGGGGATTGAATTCCGGCGCCGTGAGTTTCACTGCGTCAGAATTTTGCACTGTCCATCAAAATTGACTCTGAACCTGGGAATGAAACAGCCACCACAGATCATGACCCCATCTTGTACCCAAAATGTGTCTTCCCCTTTTCCAATTATTGGACTTTGAAGTCTTTACAAACACAAGCACACCTCGCTATGGGGTGTCGCTTCTTCAGAGGAATACAAGCAGAAATCAGCAGTGAAACCCAGCCGACCACTTTCGAATGCAGCATTTTTAGTTGCTTATTTATTTTTTATGTATTATCTTGCATGGAGGTACTAGTAGGTAGGTAGCGCTCATAGCTTTTGAGCTGCGATTATCTCTTTAACTCCAGGGCGAACATAACGTTCATAGGCCGCCGAGGACCAGAGACCGATCACTTTCAGAGTGGATGCTGGGACCAAAGCAGCTGCGGAGGTAGCTGCACCGATGTGGAATGAGTGAGAAGTCTATTGCTGAGGGGGGAGTCCACATTGTTTTCAGAGGAGACGGAGTTGAGTGGTGAACCAGGACCATGGCATGGCATTTCCTTTGTCGGTCTGAAACAGGGGTTCGTCTTGCCTCAAACCAGGACGCCGTTGCAGGTACTGGGTCATGGAGGATAGAGAACAGGATGCAGCGTTGGTTAGTGAGATGCAAGGATCAAAAGAGTCTGAGCTGGTTGTGAACCACACCGAAGGAATCCATAAAGCAGTGAAAAACATGGCCTCCCTAAATAGATCTACGTATGAACCAAAACACCCCAGGCTTAAGTGAGACACCAGATTTTGCACTAAAGGTAATTAGAAGGGAAGTAGCCTATCATTGCTTCCTGGATTCTCTTTTTTAAGGCCGTTGAACAGGAGGCGAATGGAGGGGTTTCATAGCGGGCTACATACCGAGGGATCTGCACATCTTAAATGAAACTGAATACCTGCTACAAATGCTTTAGATGCAAGACGGTTGGATTTTCCGGGATTTAAAACGCACAAATTATGGGTATGTTTATGGGCATGACAGGAACAGAGAAAGCTGTGAAGAATGCAGTGAAATAGGACCATGCAGAGTCATACATCTTTATTGTAGATTTAATCAGTCCAAGACGCATTTAACGGGACGCAGAGTTCATAGGACTGTAGTGCGCCGTCTAATCTAGGACAGTTTTGGGGAAGGCTGGGTAACGCAGGCCTAAGGCGCAGGATTCTGAACTCCTGGAATATAAATCGGGATGTAGAGTCGGCAATTCTATTATCAGGCCACGAAGGAGCGCTGCACGGAGAGTGGAATTCCCCATGACACATGACCATGTCGGCCGTCTGGCAAATCTAATAATAACATGAATAGAACAGCAACCTTTATTTATGATGTTGACAGTTGCCTGATCATAACAGAGAACAACTATTGTTTCCTAAACCATAGGTTTCCCCAGAGAGTGCATGCAACGACGATGGGATATAACTCTAAGAGTGTCGTAGATTGTAGATTTAAAGGAGGAGCGAGCAATTCTTTTGGCTAGGTGTCCGCGGACCATTGATCGTTGTAGATTCCCCCATAAAATATCAAATTTTTCACCAGTCCTGATGAGCCTGCCAAATTTGGTGCGACTTTGAACATGATAAAGCCCCCAAAAAGCCAATTAATTTGCAGGATAATAATAATTAAAGCTGCAAGCTCAAGAGGCCGCTAACGCTTGCGACAATCAGACACCGCGTCCAATAGCTAGATGTATTTTTCTTGTGTGGAATGTGTGACGCTGGAAATTATGTTCAGCAAAAATTTCCGACACTTCCTGTATCCACGATAAAGCCAAAGTGAATGCAGAAAAATGCCTAAAAATACTGAAAATTACCAAATAACTGTAGCGGCCCCTATTGGATGAATGGAATGAAACTGTCAGGGTATGTTACAGGATGCGATGCCGACATATTCTGCAAGTTTCGTGATGATAGGCCAAACCGTTTTTAATTCATGTGTGTTGTTGTACAAAGCCACGCCCCTATTATGTTCACTGATCCATATCTTGTGCAATGAGATATCAACAAGCTTTTTAAAACTATTGATGATATTGATCAGTGATAACACACAGACAATTTGGAAGCAATAGGACTTGCCATTTGTTCACGAAATGGTGGAAAATCCATAGTTACGTGGTTTGTAGAGCATCCTCTCTGGAGGTCGGGCGAGGGTCTCTCGAGGCGGGCGGATCCTCTCTGGAGGTCGGGCGAGAGGCTCTGGAGACTGGGGCTTTGGAGACTGGGGCTCTGGAGACTGGGGCTCTCGCGGCAAGGCGGGAACAGGAGCAGGGGAACGCTGCGACCCAGCGGGAACAGGAGCAGGGGACGCTGCGACCCAGCGGGAACAGGAGCAGGGGGACGCTGCGACCCAGCGGGAACAAGTGCAGGGGGACGCTGCGACCCAGTGGAAGCAGGTGGACGCTGCAGCCCAGCCTGAACGGGACCCGGGGAAGGCTGCGACCCAGCCGGGACAGGACCCAGGGAAGGCTGCTGCCCAGCCGGGACTGGAGTCAGCTGTGGCGCCGACGGGACGGGCGGTGCAGGAGTCGGCCGGAACAGCAAAGGGTCAGGAGTCGGCCGGAGCACCGACGGATCAGGAGTCGGCAGGAACGCCGAAGGGACAGGAGTCGGCCGGGACGCCGACGGGTCATGAGTCGGCCGGAACGCCGAAGGGTCAGGAGACAGCAGGAACGCCGAAGGGTCAGCAGGAGTCGGCCGGGAACGCCGAAGGGTCAGCAGGAGTCGGCCGGAACGCCGAAGGGTCAGCAGGAGTCGGCCGGAACAGCGAAGGGTCAGGAGACGGCAGGAACACCGAAGGGTCAGGAGACGCCCGGAACAGCGAAGGGTCAGGAGTCGGCCGGAACACCAATGGGACAGGAGTCGGCCAGAAAGCCGGCGGGACAGGCGCAGTCTGGATAGCCGGCGAGATAGGCGCAGTCTGGATAGCCGTGGTGTGGACCCAAACGCAGAACGACCAGGAGACGGATAAAGTTCTGGAGCTTTATTCAAAGCGGAGAACTCAGCAGACAGACAGGCAGGATATGACTCACAGAGGGAAACAGGCAGGGGATCAGGCAGACGGAAACCAGAGGAAGTGGAGGCTAAACTCGGGGTCGGGGACAGAAGGCTGAGTCGTTGACCGGGGCACAGGCAAGGCAGGGAAGTCCAGACAGGCAGGCAGGGTCGGCAACGGGAAATCAGTCCATGGGAAATTGCTGGAAGGTCTGACATAAATGCAACGATCAGGCCGTGAGTGAGTGGATGACCGGGGTTGATATACTGCAGAGTTGCTGAGTAGATTGAAGGCAGGTGTGTGGCTTGGAGCAGGTGAGTATGCTTGGCAGTAATCGGGGAGCTGGGGAGAGTGAGAGGGGTGACACGCCCACCTCACAGACACACACACAGAGATAAACAAACAAGGGAGCACAGGAGACACAAGGGCAAGGGAAAACACATGAAACACAAGGAATAACCAGAGACATGGCCATGGCCATGACAATGTGATACATGTGCCTACCAAATTTCATACTTCTAGGTTAAACGTACTGCGGGGGCTGCTTCGTCAAAATTTCGTAGGGGCGCTATCGAGTTGACTTGCCACTCTGATGCATTAAAACCATATGAGATAACCAAATTTTGTACTTTAAACATGTGTGCCAAGTTTGGTTGTGTTTCAATCATTTTTAATCCCTCAAAAACATCTTTGTTTTTAATGGCGAAGAATGCATAGCCATAGCAACAGCGTTTCACGAAACTTCAAATGCTTTGTGGGCTGGCATTATAAACTTCAACAAATTTTAGGTGGATCTGGTGTACCTACTAATTGTGGCAAGCCAAAGTATAGCGACATTAACTTTCTGTTACCAGTAGGTGGCGCTATGACTATCTTTCAAAATTGGACTGTAAATGTCTTTAAGCCCAGAGAAAATTCTGACCTTGTGGATTTGAGTTTCAGTTTATCGTTCACAGCGAAGGATTGAAATTCGCCGAGCTGCCACGTCGCCTCCGTTTAACGAATCCTTACAATCTTCACAATGAAGCATTATCAAGGTCTTAAAGCTCTTCTGGCAAAATTTTAGATGGATCTGCATAATTTGTGACGAGGAGGATGTAAAAGTACAAAACATGTAACTTCCTGTTGCCACTAGGTGGGGCTATTACTATGATTCTAAATTGACATAAAAATGTCTTCAGGGTCAGGATGGCAAGACATATGAGAAATCTTCAGCATATTAGACAATGTACGGCCGAGTTATAACAACTTCCTGTTTCATGGCGAATGGTGTTTTTTGGACGCCACGCCACGGATACATAGTTTGATCTTTTGACTGCAAAGGTCTCAAGATCATACTGACCGAATATGAAGTCAATTGGGTTAAATCTCCAGGAGGAGTTTGTTAAAAATGGTCACCTTGAAATGGTCGAAAAACGTCATAAAATTCAAAATGGCCGACTTCCTGTTGGGTTTAGGGCATACGTCTAACCGGATTTTTTGTACGTCCCATACATGTTACCAAATTTCACGCAGCTAGGTGTAACGCAGCTGGCCGACGTTGTCGTTGCTCGGGCCCTAATAATTCCATCAGTTTCAAAGGGCCTTCGCTCTATGACGTGAGTCTTCCTGACTGAAATAACATTACAGTTTCAATAGGGCCCTCGCTGACCCGAGTTTGTCAGTGCTCGTGCCCTAATTAAGCCAGAGGACCAAGATTTAGAACTATATTTTGTAAAAGATATCGTAACAAACCTTTCCTTATCATTCTTAAAACATTATTTCTATATATTTTATTTTATCTTTGTGTTAACATATTATGAGTCAACAGGCAGCATGACAAAATGTTTTAACATGATTTGATTGAAAACTTTGAGTGAATGAATTTGAAAAATCAAAGATAACTCACAAGTCGGATCATAAATGATTCATGATTGATTGATTGATTAATGATTTTTATACAGTATTGATATACACTGGGAGGACCTCAGTGTGTACTGTATTCAATTCAATTCAATTCAATTTCAATTCAGTTTATTTTGTATAGCCCAGAATCACAAATTACAAATTTGCCTCAGAGGGCTTTACAATCTGTGCACATGCGACATCCTCTGTCCTTCCCTCACATCGGCACAGGAAAAACTCCCCTAAAAAACCCCTTTAACAGGGAGAAAAAAGGAAGAAACCTATGGGAGAACGACAGAGGAGGGATCCTTCTCCCAGGATGGACAGAATGCAATAGATGTCATGTGTACAGAATGAACAGCATAACAGAGATACAACACATTCAATGTATATGACATAAATGATTCATATAATAAGACTACTTATAATAACAGCAGCAATTATTACAGTAGAATTATAGTTATGAAAATAGGGATAGTAATGTGATTAATAATAATAATCGAAGTAGCAGTGGGTGTCAGTCGGCTCACAGCAGGAGGCACGACTACGGTCCAGGTACCACAACGATTCATGGAAACCTGCAGAACGAGAAAGCAAAAGGGCTTCAGGGTGGAAGTAAAGCTAAAATGCTTAATGGTACAGGTAATAGTAATGTGACTAGTAATAATAATGGTGGTAGCAGTCGGTGTCAGCAGGGCCGTAGCAGTATGCACGACCACGGTCCAGGTACAGCCACGATTTATAGAAGCCTACGAAGCGAGAAAGCACAAAGACTCCAGGGTACAAGCAAGTCAATAAGCGTAATAGTACAGGCAATAATAATAGTAATGTGACTAATAATGATAGTGGTAGTAGTAGTGGGTGTCAGCAGGGCCTCAGTAGGTGGCACGATGACAGTCCAAATATAACCCTGATTCCTGGGAACCTGCGAGGCGAAAGCACAAGAACTCCGGGGAAGAAGCAAAATCAGTAATGTGCATAAATAGGAGATTAATACTTAAAGATGGAGGGAGAGAAGAGGAGAGAGGAGAGAAGAGGAGAGAGGAGCTCAGCGTATCCTAGGTAGTCCCCCGGCTGTCTAGGCATATAGCAGCATATCTAGGGGCTGGACCAAGGCGAACCTGAACCAGCCCTAACTATAAGCGCTATCAAAAGGAAGGTCTTAAGCCTGCTCTTGAAAGTGGTGAGTGTGTCTGCCCCCGGACTGAAACTGGAACCTGGTTCCACAGAAGAGGAGCCTGATAACTGAAGGCTCTGGCTCCCATCCTACTTTTATATACTCTAGGAACCACAAGTAACCCTGCATTGATTGAGCGCAACTCTCTAGTTGGGTAATATGGAACTATAAGTTCCTTAAGATAAGACGGTGCCTGGCCAGTTAGAGCTTTGTAGGTAAGTAAAATAATTTTAAATTCTATTCTTGATTTAACTGGGAGCCAGTGCAGAGAAGCTAATACTGGAGTAATATGATCTCTTTTCTTAGTTTTTGTTAGAACACGTGCTGCAGCATTCTGGATCAACTGTAAAGATCTAAGAGACCTATTAGAGCAGCCTGATAATAAGGAGTTACAGTAATCTAGTCTAGAGGTAACAAATGCATGAACTAGTTTTTCTGCATCGCTTTGAGACAGGATTTGCCTGATTTTCGCAATGTTACGTAAATGAAAAAAGGCTGTCCTTGAGATCTGTTTCATATAAGAGTTAAAAGACAGATCCTGGTCAAAGATAACTCCAAGGTTCTTAACGGTAGTGCTGGATGCTAGAGCAATGCCATCTAGAGAAACTATATCGTTAGATAATTGAATTCGAAGGTGATCTGGGCCTAGTAGGATAACTTCTGTTTTTTTCAGAGTTTAACATTAAAAAGTTACAGGTCATCCAGGTTTTTATGTCCGTAAGACATGCTTGAAGTTTAGAGAACTGGTTAGTTTCGTCTGGCTTAATTGATAGATATAACTGGGTATCATCTGCATAACAATGAAAGTTTACTGAGTGTTTTCTGATAATATTCCCCAAGGGAAGCATATATAAGGTAAATAAAATAGGTCCAAGAACAGACCCCTGTGGAACTCCGTGACTAACCCTGGTTTTCATCAAGCTTTCATTGTTTACATATACAAACTGAGATCGGTCTGATAAATACGACTTAAACCAGCTAAGTGCGGTTCCTTTAATGCCTATAAGATGCTCCAATCTCTGTAATAGGATTTGGTGATCAATGGTATCAAATGCAGCACTAAAGTCTAGCAATACAAGTACAGAGACAAGTCCTTTGTCTGAAGCTATTAGAAGGTCATTGGTAATTTTCACCAGTGCCGTCTCTGTGCTATGATTCACTCTAAATCCTGACTGAAAATCCTCAAATAAACTATTGTTATGCATAAAGTCACAGAGCTGATTTGCTACTGCTTTCTCAAGGATCTTAGAGAGGAACAGAAGGTTAGATATAGGTCTATAGTTAGCCAACACCTCTGGATCAAGAGTAGGTTTCTTAAGAAGAGGTTTAATTACAGCTAGTTTGAAGGCCTGTGGTACATGGCCCGTTAGTAAAGACAGATTGATAATTTCTAATAAAGAATTGCTAATGTGGCGGAGCTCAGTGTAACAGTCAATATTAACGAGGGGAGGGGGAAATAACTAAAGAGGGACCGACAACGCCACCTGGGGAATTACACCCCAGGAAATATAGAACAAAGAAAGTTAAACTATGATATTACAGAAATAATAAGGACACAGGTTCAAGAACTAAAGAGGCAGAGACAATAACTATATTAACCATTTCTTTTATTACAATAACTAAATAAAAGAAAAAAGGAGCAAAACCACAGCAAACCAAACAGCAAAACAGGGGTTATGTAACCCAGCAAACCAAAGGTCAAACAATGAAACAGAAAAGGGAAAATAACACAAAATAGCAAACGGAACCAAAACAAAACAAAACAGCTAACCAGAACAACTAAAACCATACAAAACAGCAGCAGGGGATCCTAAAAACAAGAGACACTAATTAATAAAAGTTCAAATGGGAACTCACAACTATTAGAAAGCGGGGACCCTACTCACCACCCTAGGAGGCAACCAACAGAGGCTGAATTCAGCCATCTTGGCCCTTTTATCTGCACCTGGGTGCAGGGGAGGAGCTTAGATGGGGTTGCATTCGCAACCCCTACTGAGGTTCACCACAATCTACCCCCTGGGTTTTTAATCGTCGGCCCGACGATTTACATTTACTGCCATGGCCTAAACACCACACAGCCACTAAGCACGGGCATCAGAGAGTTAGCAGCCCCAATAGCACTACTCCCAGCAACCTGAGGAAGATGGTGAAGGTTTGGGTGTCTGCCTGCGGTTGGACGGGTAGTTCTTCTCAGGGAGGCCTCACTGGTGCTTGGAATTTCAATGCTAGTTGTTGAATACGCTGGGCCTTTGCTTGGCTGAGATGTAGCAACAGCACGAGTTTGGTTTGGTGAGAGGGTGCTGATGACAGGCCGCGCTGGTAGGTGGTTTCTTGGGACAGCCATGGGTTCAGAGGTCACTACAGCCCAGTCGCTATCAAACGATGACTCATCTGCTGAGATGGATCCCATCTGTTCAGGGGGTTCACTGGGGGGACAATCCACAGCACAATCCACTTTGCCTTTTATGAGAGAACGATGAACATGCTTTACCTGCTGGGGGTTATGCACCGGAGCCACAGTATACACAGACCCTCCCATGCCAGGGGCCTTCAGTACTTTATACACTGTTGAGCTCCAGATGTCTTGAATTTTGTGACGGCCCCTTACACTGGTGTCTTTGAGGAAGACCAGCTGACCTTCTTGCAGTGGGACATCACGAACATGCCTGTCATAGTGTTCCTTCCGCCGGGCAGCTGCAGCTTCCAGATGCCTGGTTGTACTCTCGAAAGCATGACGTAGCCGTGTCTGGTGTTCCACGATCCAATCATGGGGGTGGCCAGGTACAGGTTCAGGTACTCTGCCCAACAGAAAATCAACAGGTAATTGTGGGTCTTGGCCAAACATCAGGAAAAACGGAGACTCACCAGTCGACTGATGTGCTGTTGTATTGTATGCAAAGGTCACTTGGGGCAGGTAGCTGGACCAGTCTCTCTTTTTGTGATGGGCAGAGTGCGGAGAAGGTTGTGTAAGGTGCGGTTGAACCTCTCACATTGACCATTTCCAGCTGGATGGTAGGGTGTGGTGCGGCTCTTCTCAATGCCGTACATCTGGCAGAGCTGCTGGATGAGGTTGCTTTCAAAGTTCCTGCCCTGGTCAGAGTGGAGGCGACCAGGCACACCGAACCTGCAGAACCACTCATTAACCAATACTCTGCCCACTGTGGATGCTCGCTGGTCATGAGTTGGGATGGCTTGTGTATACTTCGAAAAGACATCGGTCATGACCAGGATGTTCTCTGCCCCATTCTTCGAAGGCTCCAGGATGGTGAAATCGATGGCCAGGATCTGATTTGGACGTGAAGCTAGCAAGTGACCCATATAAGCACAGGCAGTAGGTTGAGTGTGTTTGGATACCTGGCAGCGTTCACATTCCCGACACCATTGCTTGATGTCGTGGTGCATCCCCGGCCAATAGCACCGCAGACGGACCAGCTCTGTTGTTCGCTCAACACCTTGGTGCCCATGTTCATTGTGCAACTGCTGAAGTACCTGTGTCTTGAGCGATGTAGGGAGTACTAACTGGAGCACTTCATCTCCTCTAGGGATGGTGACACGGCGATAGAGCACCCCTCCTTGCTCCACCAGCCGGTCCCACTGTTTGATCAGCACCAGGACTTCTTTGGAGGCCTGCCGTCGCTCAGCTGCATCCGGGGCCCTCTTTCTGGTCCAAAACGTCAGGAACTCTCGGATTACTGGATCAGCTTCCTGTAAGCCATGCAAGTCAGGGGGGGAGTAGCAAGGGAAAGCTGAAACAGAAGCCTGGGTCACTCGATTCTCCACAACAACCTGTTGTAGCAATTCCGGGACTGATGTGCCTGAAGCTACATACTCCGATGCTTGAATGCTTGGTGGATGTTGCCTGGAAAGTGCATCTGCATTCTTGTTGCTTTTACCGGGCCTGTATTTGATGGAAAAGTCAAAGGAAGCCAACTGTGCAGCCCAACGGTGCTCGGTAGCACCAAGCTTGGCTGTGGACAGGTGGCTGAGGGGATTATTGTCTGTATACACCACACACTTCTGTCCCAATAGATAGTCCCGGAATTTTTCAGTCATAGCCCATTTAAGGGCGAGAAATTCCAATTTCATGGAGCTGTAGTTTGTCATGTTGCGTTCTGTTGGCTTAAGACCACGGCTTGCGTAGGCAATAGGTCTGACCTTTCCCTGCTGTTCTTGGGACAGTACAGCACCCAGTCCGTTGTAGCTGGCATCAACCTCCAAGATGAAGGGTGATGAAAAGTTAGCATAGGCCAGGACTGGAGTTGACACCAACCTTTTCTTCAGCCCCTCGAAGCTTTGCTCACACTCCTCTGTCCATGCAGCATGAAGGCTTCTACCTAATGGTTTCCGGGCTTTGGTGCCAGTGAGTTGAGCTACTAGGCGATGTAAAGGGGCTGCCAGCTTTGCAAACCCCTCCACAAAACGTCTGTAGTAGCTGGCAAATCCTAGAAAAGAGCGCAGCTCTGACACATGGTTAGGTCTTGGCCACCCTGCAACAGCCTCGATTTTGCCAGGATCAGTGGCTACACCTTCTCTAGAAATGATGTGACCTAGGTAGTTCACCTCTCGTCTGAAGAAGGAACACTTCTCCAACTTGGCTTTCAGTCCTTCTTGCTGTAGGCGACCCAACACGGCATCCATGCGTTGAATATGTTCTGTCACAGTGGCAGAAAAAACAACAACATCATCCAAATACAACAACAATGACTGACCATGTTGGTCCCCAAAGATCCTCTCCATCAATCGTTGGAAAGTGCTTGGGGCGTTGCACAAACCAAAAGGCATCCGGTTCCACTCAAACAACCCAAAGGGGTACAGAATGCCGTCTTTGCCTTGTCCCTCTCTGTGACAGGTACTTGATGGTACCCAGCAGCCAGGTCCAATGTGGAGAACCAGTGGGCCCCTGATAATGCATCAAGGGATTCTTCAATACGGGGCAAGGGGAACGCATCCTTGCGAGTCTTGCTGTTCAAAAGCCGGTAGTCCACACACAACCGAAGGCTGCCGTCTTTCTTTTTCACCAGCACAATGGGAGAGGCAAAGGGGCTGCTACTTTCTCTGATGACCTGTGCATCCAGAAGTTGGCGAATGTGGGCTTTTGCCGACTCATACTCTGAAGGTGGGATACGCCGATATCGCTGGCGCACTGGCACGTCATCTAGTAGTGGAACATCGTGAGAAATTAGGTTAGTACAACCTAAATCTCCCTCATAGGCTGAAAAGATACCACTGTATTTCTGCAGTAGCAGCCTAACTTGACACTGCTCGTCCTGAGTGAGTGCTGTTAAATCAACTGCAGCGACCTTATCCTGCACTGAACTGGTAGTCTGTGAAGAGACTGTAACTTCTACCCCCTCCTCCACAAGGTTATCAGGTGAGTTGGCAAAGTGAGCTTCACTAACAGTACCTAGAATGGTATTGGGGTATAGTACAACACCCTGGGTCCCCACATTGACAATGGGAATATATACAGTACCTTTAACCATGTGAACCAGGGCAGGAGAAGCTAATAGCCCTGCAGGCAAGCCACTGCTGCTGGGCTCAAACAAAATCTGATCGGCCAAATGTTGGGGACCTGTGGCTGCCACCATTTTCATAGTACCCCCTGGGACTCTGCAAACCCTTCCCCTTTTTACCCTTTCACAACCTGAACGTTCAGGAGGGGCTTTCGTTTGGACCCAATGACACTGCTGAAGAGCCTGCTGAATGGGTGTGGGGGCCTGTAACACAGAAGGCAAGTCAAAGAGGGCAGGCCCATGTTGCACAAACAACTCCCCGTAACATTCTTTGATGATGTTCATTCCCAGTACACCAGGGACTAAGGCTACACTATGTGGAGTGTTTCTGACAACCAACACCCCCCGTCTTTTAACAGTTTTTCCACAAAGCTGTACGTCTAATTCTAGATAACCCACATATGGAATTGCTAACCCATTTGCAGCACTTAATCTGAGCCAATTACAAGACTGGAGTTTTTCTAGGCCCCAGGGCTCAAAATGCTGCAAAAAGAAACTCTCGGTTATCGTTGACACCATTGATCCAGTGTCCACTAAGCAAGGAACCTGCACCCCTCCCATAAGTACAGCAATATTTGGACATGCAGAAACCAATCTTTCATGACTAGCAGCAACATTGGAGCCAGATGAGCCCCCACCTGAACTTTGGCTCAATGGTTCAGGGGTGGAAGTTTCCCTGATTTCTGGGGCGGGACATGGGTTGTGTGGCAGCAGGAGCTTGCTGGGGCTGTATAGCTGCATAATCCTCTCTACACTCCCTAGCAAAGTGACCTGGTTTTTGACATCTCATACAGATCACCGTTCTCTTACCATGCCCTGACTGAGTTCTAGGGCCTTCCTTAAGGGCTGTAAGGCCCTTCGTGAGGTGGATCAGTTGCTCTTGCTGGTTACGGAGGATTTCCTTCAGTTTACTCAACTCAGAACTGAAGGACGAGTTACCTGCCCCCTGGTGCTTGGACTGATTACCTTGTACAGTTTGCTGGTAACCAAATGCACTGGGAACAGAATAGCTTCTGCCCCTTGCACCCCCAGGCATCCCTTCTTGTTCCCATCTAATAGCCTCAGCACGGACCTCTATCAAGGTGGCGGTAGGGTGGCCCCGGACAAACTGCTTTAGTTCTCTGCGAAGGGAACAATCAAACACATGTTCAACAAATTGATCTCTCAACAACACCTCCCTATTTAGTGAACCATGAGGGGATTTTTGTACCACCTTCTCCATCAAACACATTAATGCATGCGAGAACTCTTGTAACGTTTCATCATCTTGTTGCTTCTTGGAAAAGAAGTCTTCCTGCAGGGACACATATGATTTTGTACACCCAAAGAGTTCTTTTAATATACGCAGAACCTTATCTGGATCTGCCCTTTCTTCTGGGGACCGATATTTAATTTCTTCTCTTGCTTCTCCCTCCAGGTGATCATAGATGAAGAGCGCTTGGTCCGCTGGAGACAGGTGACGAGCTCGTACGCAGGCGTGGACCTCTTCAATCCACTCCCCAATGATTAGTCCTGTCCTGCCCCGAAAGAGTGGGCATTTCCGGTCTCTGGGGAAATGAATCAGTCTCTCAGTTACTGTAGGAGCTGAAGAGAGTCCAGGAGCTGAGGAGGTGTTGGGCCAAGGCAGGTGAGCCTCTCGCTCTTGACGCATGTGTTGATTCTCCGCTTGCAGCTGAGTGACCAAGTCCCTTAATTGGGCGACCTCCTCCGCCATGAGGAAACTGTCCGTGCCAGGAACTGCCCGGCACCTGCTGCTGTTTTGTAGAAATAATAAACCTTAACAAACTACGTACAAATCAATTGGGTTGTGGAAAAAAAATGAAAACTACAAGTCTCTGCCTGAAAGTAATCCTGTCGACAACGCCAAGATGTGGCGGTGCTCAGTGTAACAGTCAATATTAACGAGGGGAGGGGGAAATAACTAAAGAGGGACCAACAACGCCACCTGGGGAATTACACCCCAGGAAATATAGAACAAAGAAAGTTAAACTATGATATTACAGAAATAATAAGGACACAGGTTCAAGAACTAAAGAGGCAGAGACAATAACTATATTAACCATTTCTTTTATTACAATAACTAAATAAAAGAAAAAAGGAGCAAAACCACAGCAAACCAAACAGCAAAACAGGGGTTATGTAACCCAGCAAACCAAAGGTCAAACAATGAAACAGAAAAGGGAAAATAACACAAAATAGCAAACGGAACCAAAACAAAACAAAACAGCTAACCAGAACAACTAAAACCATACAAAACAGCAGCAGGGGATCCTAAAAACAAGAGACACTAATTAATAAAAGTTCAAATGGGAACTCACAACTATTAGAAAGCGGGGACCCTACTCACCACCCTAGGAGGCAACCAACAGAGGCTGAATTCAGCCATCTTGGCCCTTTTATCTGCACCTGGGTGCAGGGGGAGGAGCTTAGATGGGGTTGCATTCGCAACCCCTACTGAGGTTCACCACACTAATTAAAGGTAAAACTTCCTTAAGCAGCCTAGTCGGAATCGGGTCTAAGAGACAGGTGGAAGGTTTAGACTTAGAAATAGTTAAAGTCAATTGTTGAAGGTCGATGGGAGAAAAGCCATCTAAATATATTTCAGGTTCTACAGCTATGGATCGATCGGTACTGGTTGAGGGCAGTAGATTATAAATTTTTGTCTAATAGTTAGAATCTTATCATTAAAGAAGTTCATGAAGTCACTACTACTGAGGTTTATAGGAATACAGAGCTGTGACTCTCTGTCAGCCTGGCTACAGTGGTGAAGAGAACCCTAGGGTTGTTCTTATTTTTCTCTATTAATGCTGAGTAATAAGCTGCTCTAGCATTACGGAGTGCCTTCTTATATATTTTAAGACTGTCTCGCCAGACTAACCGCGCTTCATCCACATTGGTGGAACGCCATATCCTTTCAAGTTTTCGCGATATTTGCTTTAAATCGCGGGTTTGAGGATTATACCATGGAGCAAACCTCCTTTCTTTTATTAGCTTCTTTTTTAGAGGAGCTCATAATAATATGTATATGGAGGCCTCTATATTTGCATATGCTTTATATAGCCTATTATTGTTTTTCCATTAAATTCAGAGATATAAAGATGACATTAAGTCTTCTATTTATCATTCCTACTTTTAAGATTCAGCTAGTTTATACTGTACATAGGATCATTCAATTAAGTAAGCTCCCTCATATTAGCTTAGGTAGGTAGTTGGTTCCCCACTCATGGTACATTAAACCATAGTAGTTGTGGACTGTACACATTCTAAATGTCTCTGCTATTGCTATTTGTTATGATACATATCTGGAAAACATTAGTAATAACAGCCAAATATTTGATCAATTAACCCAGTTAAATGTTTTATATTTTTAAGTTCAAGCAATACCCCGCAAGCATTTAAAGATCTAACCAACTGGTAGCCTTGCCTAATGGTGAAGTGAGACGATTAATCATAGACATTCGTCAAGATGCATGCATTTTGTCCACGCATATAGGTGTATTTGGTTTCGACATTGGTGGGACATATTAAGCAGGGGTCAGGGGGTCCTCCCTCAGGGAATTTTGAGCCTTAAACAAATAATTTCCTACACTGAATATTTCTGCATCAATTAATGTTGGAAAAGTCTTTATTCATATAAAGGAAAACCCTTCAGGTGCAAGGTGACAATTAAAATTATAAAATATAATGGAATATAATACTGTAAGTCTCTCTAGCATTCTGTATTGCTTTAAAGTATTTATTCTCCTGTAGATTAACATTTCTAATTTGATATTATCTCTGCTGAGTCAACACACATGCTATCATGATTTAATTCCTCCCACCTCTTTTTTTGTCTATAACCTCTTTAAATGTGCTTGTAGCACCTATTCACTTAAATGATCAATTAAATTAATTTTAAAGAACGTACAGTATAAACCTCTTAACTTTAATTGCTCATGTGTTTCAGCAAGATTGCTGCTCAGGTTCAAAACTTTCTTCCCATTAAAAACATATCCCACATATCTGTGTTCCCTGAGGAGTTGGGAATATATACAGCTCTGGAAAAAATTAAGAGACCACTTCAACGTTATCAGTTTCTCTGGTTTTACTATTTATTGGTATGTGTTTGAGTAAAATGAATTGTTTTGTTTTATTCTATAAACTACTGACAACATTTCTCCCAAATTTCAAATAAAAATATTGTCATTTAGAGCATTTATTTGCAGAAAATGACAACTGGTCAAAATAACAAAAAAGATGCAGTGTTTTCAGATCTCGAATAATGCAAAGAAAACAAGTTCATATTCATTTTTAAACAACACAATACTAATGTTTTAACTTAGGAAGAGTTCAGAAATCAATATTTGGTAAAATAACCTTGATTTACAATCCCAGCTTTCATGTGTCTTGGCATGCTCTCCACCAGTCTTTCACATTGCTGTTGGGTGACTTTATGTCACTCCTGGCGCAAAAATTCAAGCAGCTCGGCTTTGTTTGATGGCTTGTGACCATCCATCTTCCTCTTGATCACATTCCAGAGGTTTTCAATGGGATTCAGGTCTGGAGATTGGGCTGGCCATGACAGGGTTCTGATCTGGTGGTCCTTCATCCACACCTTCACTGACTTGGCTGTGTGGCATGGAGCATTGTCCTGCTGGAAAAACCACTCCTCAGAGTTGGGGAACATTGTCAGAGCAGAAGGAAGCAAGTTTTCTTCCAGGACAACTTTGTACTTGGCTTGATTCATGCGTCCTTCACAAAGACAAATCTGCCCGATTCCAGCCTTGCTGAAGCACCCCCAGATCATCACTGATCCTCCACCAAATTTCACAGTAGGTGCGAGACACTGTGGCTTGTAGGCCTCTCCAGGTCTCCGTCTAACCATTAGACGACCAGGTGTTGGGCAAAGCTGAAAATTGGACTCATCAGAGAAGATGACCTTACTCTAGTCCTCTATGGGGGCGGCTGTGGCTCAGTGGAGAGCAGGGTCGTCCTCCAATCAGAGGATTGGCGGTTCGATCCCTGGCTCCGGCAGTCCATGTCGATGTGTCCTTGGGCAAGACACTTAACCCTGAGTTGCTCCCGAAGGCTGTGCCATCGGTGTATGAATGGGTGTGAATGATTAGAGAGACCCTGATGGGCAGGTGGCACCTTGCATGGTAGCCCCTGTCATCAGTGTATGAATGGGTATGAAAGGGTGAATGATTAGTAATGTAAAAGCGCTTTGAGTGGTCAGAAGACTAGAAAAGCGCTATACAAGTACAGTCCATTTACCATATGGTTATTATGGTCTTTTGCAAACCTCAGCCTGGCTCTTCTTTGCTTCTCGTTGATGAAGGGCTTTTTTCTAGCTTTGCACGACTTCAGCCCTGCCCCTAGGAGCCTGTTTCTAACCGTCCTCGCTGTGCACTTCATCCCCGCTGCCGTTTGCCATTCTTTTTGGAGGTCACTTGATTCAATTCAATTCAATTCAGTTTATTTTGTATCGCCCAAAATCACAAATTACAAATTTGGGCTTTACAATCTGTACCCATGCGACATCCTCTGTCCCGGAACCCTCACATCGGCACAGGAAAAACTCCCCTAAAAAAAAACTTCAACAGGGAGAAGAAAGGAAGAAACCTATGGGAGAGCGACAGAGGAGGGATCCTTCTCCTATCCTATTATGTCATCCTACGGTTATTGAATGACATTCGAATGAGTTGGCGGTCATCCCGGTGAGTGGAGAGTCGTTTTCGTCCTCTGCAGGTCTGTAGCTTTGTTGTCCCTAATGTCTGCTGCTTGACCTTGTTCTTATGAACCGGCGTCTTTGAAATTTTAAGGATGGAAGCAACTTGACGCTCACTGTATCCCTCTGCCAGTAAAACCAGAATTGAACCCTTCTTTTCCTCACACAAAACTTTTCTTTTTAACTCTTTTGGCATGGTCAATAGTCACTTTCTTTATTCCAATTACATTTGAAGTACTACTAGCACTGTTTCTGCCATCCAGCTGGTCCTATTGCAAGAGGATAGTGATGACCACAGCACTGTTTTTTATACTTTTCTTCATTAAATAAGATTTAAATGCTCTAAATGACAATATTTTTATTTGAAATTTGGGAGAAATGTTGTCAGTAGTTTATAGAATAAAACAAAACTTTTCATTTTACTCAAACACATACCAATAAATAGTAAAACCAGAGAAACTGATAAACTGATATTAACACATAGTTAACTTTCGGATTAGCCAACATTAGAGTTAGCCAACATTAGAGTTAGCCAACGTTAGTTTGAGCAAACATCAGCTAACGTTGTTGGATACAATAAAACAATAAATAAAACAATTGTAAGTAAAATGTTGAAGCTATTTTTACAGAGGCCATGAAGTTGTATTAGGTGTTATGTTTGATGCAAGACTGAGCGAAGTGCATTATCGTTTTTCTTTCAGCAAGGACCTAAGGCTATTTCACCCCCCAACCTGCTCCTGGATAATGCACGGTTGCAGGAAAACTCAGGCTAACCCAGCAACAGGAGGTCGATAACTGTTGCCCACATCTTTACAGAGATGTTGCTCGATCCTGGTATCCCGGATCAAGGTGCACTTGACGGCAGGACAGCAGGACAGAGCGCAGGACTCTGGTGGGACGAGAGGAGGCAGACTCTTCTTTTTTGTTTATAATACTGGGAAATCTATATTAGGTCGGGGGAACGCCACAATAGAACAGCTGACCAACACTACTGGTCCGATAAATACATCTTTTACTCCCAAAGCATAAGAATATGAATATTCAAATAAACATTTCCAAATGCTGTCAATATTTTCATCCACCATCCTCCCTACTCCCTCTGGTTCTTCTTTATGTGCCCTGTGTGTGACTTGGTAAAACACTGCAGGTCTGGTTTCAGACACTCTTCGTTACTTATCTTAAATGG
Organism: Anoplopoma fimbria; assembly: GCF_027596085.1. Taxonomy (NCBI): domain Eukaryota; kingdom Metazoa; phylum Chordata; class Actinopteri; order Perciformes; family Anoplopomatidae; genus Anoplopoma; species Anoplopoma fimbria. Next base: position 14,620,888 of record NC_072468.1, on the reverse strand, counting down.
CCTTTTCGTACTTCTTGTTGTATCTGATTGAAATACCTTTTTTAAGTTTTCAAAACCTCTGCCACTCCCTGTTCATTTTGTTCCCACCCAGTGAGCACCAACCGTGATTTCAACATTGATTTATGATTGAAAACTGTGTGATATTTGTCTGAACCTCTGCGGGTACAAAACACCAATTTGTTTGAAAATGTTGACAGTTGTTTCAGTTGTAGGTTGAAAGGAAGAGGATATTGGTTAATGTGAATATATTTCTCCATAAATATGGAACTATGTAGACTGTGTGCTGCCAACAAAAAAGCTTCCAGTGTATCAAAATTTGAGCAGTTCTGTACAATATTGAAAAATAAAGAAGTGTGCTTACTGCCGTAACATGCTTGCGCAAGTACTAAGCCACAGACTGCTTCTACTAATTTAAAGATAGAACTGATCACGAGACCTTCAGGAGCCAGGTGAAGCAGCTGACAAAATGAACGCTCATCCAAACTTAACACTTATGTATTTCAATAACGCAAACCGAAATCATGCAATGCGGGCGAGGCTGCTAGCTTGATGGCTTGTTGCCAAGTGCAGCATGGACCAACAGTAAACATAAACATGTGTATAATGTTGACGACCAGCTTTATGGGCTGTAGCTGAAGCCTAACGTTATAAAATGTTGTTTCTAGGTCATTACACATTAAATACACACTACAGACAGCGAGTGGGATACATACAGTTTGGATGGGCAGGAAGTGAATACAACAAAGTGATGCAAACAAGAAAAGGTGTTCGGCATGCAGCAACTTCCAAACAACCCAGTTTACATTGTTTTGTATAAAAAAAGACTATGGTCACCAGTGAAAAGCAAACTGATTAAAAAGTGAACGTTTTTTAATGGCTCCTTGAATACGTTGATTCAATGTTCATATTTAGAAAATATTTCACTGGGATTTGCAATATTGGCTATAAACTGAAAATTTGGATGTGGATATGTGTCTGTGTTCGGCTCTGAAATGACATGATGCTTTTATAAGCAAAATGTAGGAGGAAAGAGATTTGGTTGCTACCTTATTGGTATTTCCAACACTAATTGATTTGCTTATATTCTTTTCATTACCTTCAATGATACCCATAAAACTCTAAATCAATTCACAACCTAAAAAATATAGATTATTAACATTGAAATATTTCATAAAGCATATCCTGTCTACACTTTGAAGAAGTATGTTTGAGGCTGGCCAGTGCAGCAGTAGTCTTCACATAATTTGGGGTTTGGTTTCTCTTTTCCACTGAGCAAATAAAACTTCATAATCATCATTTAAATTTATCATACCTACTATATGGTCAGCTGTGCCCCACAACCCAACTGTATTGCTTGAGGCTGTATTACATCTAACTTTAAAAAATAATCTACTGATCCAGATACAATTCAACCATAGTCCAGAACCGATTAAAGGAATATTCATATTCATATTTAAAAGAACAAAGCGCCAATCATTCAACCAATTGCTATGTAGTAAAAAATGGAATAGATGTTTAACAACTTCACTGAATATATTGTAATGGATGGCACATTATGGCCACAGGGGAGCCGCCATTCCTACATATGCGAGAACACACCCTACTTAATTTAGTTCCAACACAAAGGCTATCTTAATCGCGATAGGGATTTAGCTCCAAATGTTTATTTAACATCCATGCACCGCTTGCTGTTTCAACATTTTAAACAGAATACATTGTTGAATAAAATAATTTCTCCAAAGAAAAAGAAAATCCTCACTTACGTATATAATCACCATATATTCTGTTGTGGAAGCTGTTTCACACATGAACTTGTGACTAAAACAGGGAATGCTTGTGTCTATATATTATCAAAAACAAAATAAAGAACGAATGTTCTGTTTTAAGAATTATTTGTCCAGAACTATACTGTACGGTCACTGTAAGTGCATATATATTTGAAAATTTAAAGTGGCAAAATTGAAGATTTTCATTTAAATAAATGTCTGTTAAGTCACTGTCTATTTCCGAAAAGGGTCACAAAATGGAGATTGAGCCTAATACTGATGAAAGTATTGCAATATTTATTAGAAATTCTAAATCAACCAGGACTTAAAGGGTGGACAATATAAAACTGCACTTATCAATATTTTTACATAACCAATAGAACAAATTACTAATGGTGTAACTCTTTATGAAGAACCCACAGAGAATGTATCTACACTGCAGTTACCCTCAGCTCTACAATTGGCAATTGGTAATTGGAAGCTGAACTACAGCTTCCAATTCTAAGTCACATGCTAGCAAAACAACTTGTTTGACCTGTGCAATCTTAACACCTAAAACAGTCTGGTTAAAGGTTTTGGTTTTTTTTACAGTCGAGAAGAAATGGTAAAATATTTTCTTTTTATGGCCCAAAATTGGTTAGTTAACTACACAAAAAAATGACTGGAAAAGTAACGCAAGTACTGATTAAAATTATAACATATCAAATTATTAGAATCACTATGCAAATGTTAATTTAGTTGAACTACCAATCAGCTACTGCAAAATGTAGTTAAGCTACTAGTTTTATTACATGAAGTGTACTACTGCCCAACAGAGCCAGCGGCATTTGGATGGGCTGGCATTTGAGTATATTGATCAGGCTGAAGATCTTAGTTGGTCAGTTGTATTTTTGCCTCTTCTGTTAAGCTATATGTATATATAGAAAAATAGCAAAAAGTAAAAAAATGATTGGCCGCTGTTGTCAGGTCCATGGACAGCACTGAAGTGGGTGCTTATGACACAGCAGTCCTTTCCACAGTACTGAACAAAAGAGAGTGGTGGAGATCGATTGACAGACAGACACGTATTTTTATGATAGTCATTTCTTCTGTATTCAAGTCAACAAGAAAGAGGGAGAGAGAACTAGAGGCTTGCTAAGAGCTCTTTCTATGCAGCTCCCCCTGCTGATTTTGACGTTAGTATTGTTCATACATTTTTAATAAAAGAACTCTCTCTTAGTGGGCTCTGTTGGGTTTACAGTGTATAGAGCACAACATCATACACTGCAAGCTATGGGGAGGCATGGCAGTTATGTGGGTGGGCTGGGCCCCCTGGAGCCATAACCCTCGGCCTGCTTCCCAGTACAGTTCCTTAGCACCAAGCAGCAGACAGACACAATTAACAAGTAGCTGATGAACACAGTGAAGAGTTAACATATGACATTTTTCTAAGAAGTTATTTCTAGTAGAAGAAGAACATTTAACAGTTTCAAACTAAACTTTTCAGTGGCCTTTGGTGGGCAAACTATGTAATGGAGACACTGTTTCGAAATGACCACCAACATATCTTTATATTTCTCAGCTGACATTTGTTGCCAGCAGGCAGATATCCATTTATTAAAGAAAAAAACACGTTGTATTGTCGGCCTTGCGGGTGTATCTATCAGATTGTTGTTGTTGTTGTTGCTAAACAAGAGGTGCATACATTTGATCTGGCTACACTTCCTCAGTGGAAGTGCTGGGCATACGCCGAGACTTGAAAGAAGCAGATTCTTCAAAAACATCATCTTCCATGCCTTCTTCTATGGGCTTCATCTTTGAGGAGGTATTGGTGCCAGGGGATTTTTCTATAAAAAAGAAAAGAAAAAATATGTATATATATGAACCGTACATTGTTGTAATTTAATTTTGCTCATATGCAATAAATAAATTAATACATTTGTTATTGACAAATGATTGCAATTTTTGTTGCTGTTTGTTTATTTTTGAAACCTTGCCAGGAGTAATAACTGTGTTGTGCCTGATTTGCCCTTAGCTGCCCTAAAATTACTGTAAATATGGCCTCTTGTGGCTTTTTGCTTAATTTAACCTCATACATGTTTCCACTTAAGAATGCCTACATTCATACGATGGGTCTTAGTTTTTTCAGATTTTTGTAGGTCGATTATGAATGAAAACATATGACAGGAGAGCTATATGCTATGTGAAAAGTACTTATTATAATGTCAGACTAGAATCCTTTTTTTCAAAGATGCTAGAAATGGTTTAACAGACTCATTGTCCACTGATTCCAAATCACCACTGCTGTTCTGACTGGCTTCGGAAATAAGGCACACTGGTAGGGTAAATAAATTTGTCACCAAACACAACCTTACAGAAATTTAAAACAAAAAGCCAGTATTTAATAATGGCCATTCTGAAGTGGCTGGCATGAACAAATAAAAGGCGCCCCCCAGAAAAGGCCACATAAAAATGCAGCTCCATATCTCGGATCTTGCACCAATAAATTGACAGACTTTTAAGGCGGTTCTTTCTTTTAGGTGGCTAAATCACATTTTGCTGCTTCTCCATCCACAGCAGTACATTACTGTTCTCCCGTCTACTGCAGGTAATACACTGATGTGATATTTGTAAGTAGCTTTTACAACCCGACTTCTAATCTATGCATTTAGTTTTGCCACAGAAATGTAACACTACCTGCGCATTTTAACATTAAAAGCTGACAAGGACAGGGAAAGACTATGCCAGCTGAGAAATTGATCATTTTATGTGAATGTTTAATGTTCATTGATAGTTGCTTAACATTGATCCAGAAAGGTAAAAAGAACAGACAAATGAAAATGAAAACACTAAACTAGAGAAATGGGAGCGGCAGAGTGCTGACTATGACATGGTGGGTGGAAACATGTGGAAATATACATTATATTGAATTATCAAGACAACAAATTAACATGGAGGAAGTTCTAGGTTTGCATTTACGAAGGAACATGGAAATTGCTGTTCCTTCCTGTGTAAAACCAAAACTCAATGTTGACCTATTTTATGGATACTTTCGTTACTTAACCTATATACTTACTAACCAACGCCAACTGTGTATATTACGTAACAAGCGCACTTATTTTCACTCAAACCAAAATCTTTTCCTACACCAGCTATTCTCAACCACTGGGCCAGGGCTTATTAGTGGACCTCAGAACACCATCTTGAGGCCACAGAGGTACTGCCAAATGGTGAGTTAAAATTGTTATTATAATTTTTGGAGGGTAATTTGCAAAGCTAGTTATATTTATTACTAGCTGTGCTCAAGAATTTACATAAATGAAAAAAACATACTAATTCAAAAAAAGATTATTTGAGTTAAGCAATGAACAGGCCCCAGCTCCGTGCACGTCCGGGATACTGACGGGACCTAAGCTGAAGCAGCAGAGCATTCCTGTGACTGTCAGACACTGCTCATACGAGTTACACTTTATTTTCCTCCTGGATGTTTATAGTGGTAGACATGACGTATTACAAATTGTTTATACACATCCTGTGTCCACTATGTGGCGCTATGGAACACACACTAAATATACATCATGTTGCTGTGTATCATGTGTAGACCAAACCATGTAAATATCATATATATTTGATGATTTTTCAATTAATTCAATTTATTTGTACAGCCCAATATCACTAATTTGCATCAGAGGGCTTTACAATCTGTACAGGATTCGACATCATCTATTCTTGTTAAAACAGGGGAACAGAGGGGAAAAAAGGAGGAAAAAAAGGAGGAATCCTCCAGGAGAGCAACAAAGGACGGATCCTTCTCCCAGGATGGCCAGGAGTGCAACAGATGTCATGTGTACAGAATGAACAACATAATAGAATTACAACATAGTTGATACATATGATATACATTATACATATGAGATTAGTAATAGCAGTAGTAGCACCAATAATAGCAGAATAATAAAGGAAAAACTATAAGCAGCAGCGGTATTGTCACATGACCTTTGACATCATCATTGGAGATATCGACTATTCCTTCCCAATTTAGCATCACATTATAATATTAAACCAAATTTGGAACAAATCCAATAAACACTCTAGGAGAAGTTCATGACAGTTATCATAAAACACATAAAAGAATGCACAAAATAAAAAAATGACAGAATTAGTTTGGATGAAACTAATTGAGGCCAATATGAATTATGTCAGCAATGATCTGAGCAACGTGGAGACCAAATTTATAAATATCCGAGCAATTATGTCCAGCCTAAGGCCTTCCACTCATTAGGACACGCTTTAGAGCATGCTAAACACGTGTGAATCCAATAACTGTATAATCTCACAATGTTCACAGGCTTTGTTGTGTTTATAAAGAATCAAGGGGCGCAAAAAATGCTTTTCAATGCTAAAAACAATTGGGATAGCTAGATAAATTAAATAAAAAGTTCTCTGTTGGGCAAAAAAAAAAGAATAATTATGTTCTAAAGACCAGAGCAATCATGCCAACAAAGTCCGTAAACATCAAAATAGCTTTTTCACAATTTTAGCGTGCGTTCTACAAAAACAATAGGTTCCTCACATTTTCTCTTTTGTGCTCGGGCCCTAATGACGTTCTATCAGATTCAGTTTTTTTAGCCTCTGACGAAGTTGACAACATCAGAAAGCATGTTGTCTAGACCCTGCCTGCCGCACAACTTCAGCGTCCCTACGGTCACAGCCAGACCGCCGGGATCAGATGGAGGTGAGACGAGCAGGCAAGTCATGGTACCTGCAGCAGCTGCTGTCAGGTTGCCCATGGAAGTTCCTGTGGCAGTTACCCATTGATAGGCCAGTGCATGTGGGCATTGCCCCTACAGGGGAGCGCTTAGAGAGGCTTGGCCTATCTATGGTCGTGTGCGTACAATTGCATGAGGGCCGCATCTACCATAGCATCTTACACAGCCAAATGGTCAGCTTTTCAGCGATGGTGTAAAGCCAACATTCATCTTTCAGCACAATTAAAACATATGCTGCTGCTATTTCTGATGAAACGTTTTCTGAGAGGTGTACAGAGGCACAGACTTGTGTCACACTCCTTATCCCTTCAGTGTGATTTGGTGCTGGTTTTAAGCGGGCTGATTAAAGCCCTCCTTGAATCCCTGCACAGCGTCTGTTGCAATGACTATGGGAGGCTATATCACAGGCTTATCTCTCCTCTGACATTGATCCTCCAGAGAGCATCAGCTCCACTAGAGGAATCTTATCTTCCTCAACAGTTATTATTGTTTTAAATTGGGTGTATTTGTGCTTGGACCATATCCTGCTCTGCCCTTAACCCAATAGCTATAGCTCTTAGAGGGCAGAGTCTCTATCAAATATAACATTAGTTGTGTTTGATCTCGGCTCCTCCAGTCCATGTTGATGTATCCTTGGGCAATACACTAAACCTCAAATTGCTCCCGAAAGCTGTGCCCACGGTGTGTGAATGTTAGTTTGTCCTGATGGGCAGGTGGCACCTTGCATGGTAGCCCCTGCCACCAATTCAATTCAATTCAGTTTATTTTGTATAGCCCAGAATCACAAATTACAAATTTGCCTCAGAGGGCTTTACAATCTGTACACATGCGAGCGACATCCTCTGTCCTTCCCTCACATCAGCACAGGAAAAACTCCCCTAAAAATTATATTATTATAGTAGAATTATAATTATGAAAATAGGGATAGTAATGTGATTAATAATAATAATCGAAGTAGCAGTGGGTGTCAGTCGGCTCACAGCAGGAGGCACGACTACGGTCCAGGTACCACAACGATTCTGTATGAATGTATGAGTGTATGAATGGGTGTGAATGGGTGTGAATGGGTGTGAATGGATGAATGGTGACATGTAGTAAAAGGGCTTTGAGGTTTCGGAAGACTAGAATGGTAAAGCTTTTAAAACTGGAACCGGTTAACTGGTCACATCTCAATTTATACCCAAGAGGAGACCAAGGTGAGGCCCACATAACAGGTGGGTATGGATTAAAGTTATTTCAGTGCTGCCCATGGGATAAACCCAATAGCGATAGTTCTTAGAGGGCTGAGCTTATGCTTATAGAGTTACGATATGTAACTAACATCCTAGCATTGGCACTCCAGGGCTTTGTAGGCACACTAACGACTGGTGTTGCTGAATGTTTTTAGGAAAAAAATATTATATTAGTAATAACTCATGTCCTCTCTATCAAAGCATAGTTTTGGTATTTATTTCCTGCATTTTGGTAATGCTTGATTAGATGGCTTGATTAAAATTGGAGTACTGTGATTCCCAAGTTTTTAATGGATGAATAAATTGAAACTGAACGTTTGCAGTGATAGACCACATTAATGGTACACCATCAGAATAAGAATAATTTTATAATCATTTTGAAATTCTACACACGTACATGTGCTTGTATTACTATGATATATCTAATTA